>NC_056737.1:1912001254-1912006254 GCF_019279795.1 Protopterus annectens
GGTCTCTTATCACACATTCGGAGTTAAGTAGACTGCCGTTTATGTGGTAGATCATGGGTACAGAGTTTTTACCAAAGGGGATGACAATGCACTTTTTGGCATTGAGCTTGAGGCCATGCCTCTGACACCAGGCATCTGTCTCAGTGAGGCCCTTCTGTAGGATGTCCACATCATTTGGGGACTCGACTATGGCTCCTAGTTTGCAGTCATCTGTGAACCTTGTTAGTCAGAGGCCTTCTGTGTTAGCCTGTACTTCAGAGAAGTGGATACCAAACAGGAGAGGTCCAAGGATGGAACCCTGTGATACTCCACTTGTCACTGGTTTGTAGTCAGATTTGGTGTCTGCAACTTTTACAGTGCGAGTTCTGTCAGTGAGCCAGTTGGCAACCCATCTTGTGATGTAGGGATTTATACCTAGTTTAGTGGGTTTATCTATAATTCCAGAATGGGGGATGGTGTTGAAAGCCTTGGCAAGGTCAAGATAGGCTGTGTGAACCACCTTAAACTCATCTACGGTTTTGGTGGCTGCCTCAAAGAAGTCAATCAGGTTCAGAAGGCATGATCTTCCTTTCACAAACCTGAACTGGGTGGGGTTCAGAGTTTGGAGGTTTATGAGTTCCATGATGATATGTTCCATGGCCTTGTTCATTAATTGCAGCCATTCCTTCATTCAAGGTAGAATGCCTAGCCGCTTCCTGATTCCCGAGTAGAGGTAGTGACGATAGCAGCAAAGCCATCGATTGGCTGACGGGTGTCAGTAGTCCCACAAGCTGCATCAACTGCCCAATGAGCTTCCAAAGCTCTCCAATCTCGGATCCCTTATTGCCACTGTCTGAAGTCATCATCAGCTGGGAATCCATCCGAAAAAAATAACCAAAACCAGAAAAACCGGATGGTGCCAAAACAAGCAGAATTTCATTTTTTTATATTAGAAGTAGTAGCAATAGACCCTAGGGGTGGTATGTGGGAAACACTTGTAGAGTATAGAGAATTGTATTGGCAGTTGGTCTTAGATGCTAGTAAATCTCCAGGACTCAATGATATGATTTCACTAGCACCAGTACTCAAATTAAGATCAGCTAAACTATGAGCTTCTACTATACAAGTTTATATTTTAACAACTGAAATAATTTTTTATTTTAGATTCACATAAACAATGTACACTTATGGGTTTATTTGTTACTGGTGCTTTAGAACAAGATATTTTTGATTTCAAAATATTTTGTGTAATTTTGTATATCTGGAACCAAAAGTGCATTTTAAACATTTTAAATGCATTTTAGCTGATGGTTTATACATCTATCAATAATTGAATTTTTATACATATACATACATTTTTATTGTCTTGCATTGTATTTTTGAATTGTATATTTTTATATGGTTATTTATTGTATTCTAATAGTTGTGAATGAAGTGACACTACAGGACAGTGTTTAAATGTTTTTAATTATTTAATTGCAACTAAAATTTCATTGGTTATGTTTTTAATTGGTTTTAATTACTTAAAGTATAAAATGTGAAGGCTGAGATTTCATTTTATCTGATGAAGTTGATGACGAAAACGTGATTCCACATTGTAAGCGTTATTCTTGTGTTGGGTCTTACATTAAAGCTGTTTGTGTCATTCCAACTGGACACGAGGTGCTTTTTTGCTGGTTTATTAGTTTATTTTGGCACCATCCGGTTTTTCTGGTTTTGGTTATGTATGTATTCTACCTATGTTCCAAATTTCAGCTGTACACCACAAATCTATTAATTACCTTTATTTTTAAAATTAATATTTTTTTGTTTGTTCTCTCCACTGTAACTGTTTATGTGCAGCATGCCACTGTAAAAACATGTCTCCTGTAATTTGTGTGTATACTGATCATGTCTAAATAACTAAATGTGTCTGTAATTTTTCTTTGTGGAGCTTTTATCCTCGGGCCTCTGCTGATAAAGGACCTTTTCGGCTCAGTCAAACACCCCCGGTTAACAAATGTAAAATAAATAATAAATAAATAAAATGTCTCCAAGATGAATTTGTGTAGGTTTGTTCTTCATCACAGATTAGTTTCAGTTTCCTTGTTCATCTTCCTTTAGCTGCGTAGGTATGGTTGCTAGTTATTTCTTTGGCTTCCTTTTCATATCGAATCAAATTAATCTCAATTTGTTTGTACATATTCAAGTAGCGAGCTGTAAAGGGTATGAGCCATGGATGTTCTTCTTTCACTTTTTATCCTTTTTAAAACAAGAGAAGGACCTCTTCACTGGAATCGGCAACAGGCATACACAGGAATATACAGTTCACAGTTTCAGCATTGGGGAATGCTTCCTCTAGGTCATGGTCAACAATATACTGTCTCATTGAAACAGGGCTGTCTATGCAAGTCTGTACGTTTAAGGAGGAGAACTGCAAGAATTGTTAGTGTGAAACACTCTTCCAGATCATCGACATAGTACTTTTGCAAGCTTTTTGCACAACTGCACAAGTCATTGCGTGTCACTGGTAATTTCAAGTTTAAAATTCAATGGCAGATATGAAGTACTTCTTAGGACTGGCTTCTGTTTTTTTATTCGAGAGCTAGACTGCCATAATTACTTTAAATGTCTCAAAGATGAATTTGTGTCTTACAGAGAAATCTTTTTCACTGGTTTGTGCTTCATCACGTAATAGTTCAGTGACATTGAAGCTACACAATACCTGACTAAAACTTCTGAGGCAGAGGCACTGTTTAGTTCGTACACATGCACTCTTGACAATACTTTTAAACAGACTCTTTTTATTGGGGGGGAGCAACCCTCAGGTAGAAACAAAGCACAACAGCAAACTGTGACAACAAAAAACACTCTGAATTACTGTTTTTTACAGTAGCTGCATGCGTGTGTATGCATCTGAATATGTATGTGTTTATGTATATAGTATGTTCATCTTACGTGTGTGTGTGTGTGTGTGTGTGTGTGTGTGTGTGTGTGTGTGTGTGTGTGTGTGTGTGTGTGTGTGTGTGTGTGTGTGTGTTTGTGTGTATAGCAGCCCACAGAAACACCTATATTAACTTTCAGCTTTGCTTTCTATAATCAGAAGCAGTCACCATCCATAGCCCTCTCTCAACACATCGGGGACAAATCCAGAAATAATCATGTAGCAGTCCAGACAATCACAGACACATAAATATTACTCTATTAACCTGAGACACTGACAGAATAATAAAGGTGAATCAATAAACATTTTCTGAAGTTCAAGAAGTCTATAACTGTAACATTGTCCTCTCATTATTCAGTATCATTCACCAACTATTCCACAAAGCTCATCAGCCAGTCACCAGAACTAATTAGGGGCAATCAGGGACCCCGAGCATATTAGTACTATTAACTTGAGACAGAATGAGAAAAAATGTATATACATTTTCTGAAATCTTTTACTAATTATTATCATTATCTAAATCTAAATCTCTTCACCACCCTTTTTCAAAAAATAAAAATACAAAATAAACACACTTTAGGAGGGATTAAGAGGGACAGCCTTTATCCTGACTAGCGAAATGTGGCAGAATTTGGAAGCAGTACAGAAATAACTGTTATTGCCCTACATATTTATACGCTACATATGTGATTCAGTGGTCTACTCACTCAGTAATAATATAGGTGTATATGGCCACATCTGACAGTGTTAAGTGAATACCTCAGTGTGGATTTGTGTCACTGCCTTGGGCTTGTCAAGTTCAAAAGGATAATAGTGTTGTTATCATGCTTGCCCTCAATGACTTCATTGAGGACATCTTACAGCTGTAATAAGACATGATGTAGCATTAACAACAAACATAGGTCAGTTGCACACAGCCGGGATATCACTAGTGTCCATTTAGAAAAGGTCCATGATGACATGTTGGTCTACCTCACAGATGAGGACAGTCAGGATGTATCTATACATGCATGCATCTGGTGCTATTCCCCCAACTCAGATGGATGCATGCTGATGTACACCCTTCTACAAGAACATAGTCTGTGTGAAGAGTGTGTTGAAGTATGTATTGAACCTTGTCAGGAAGGTGTATGTGATGAGTCATGTGATAGGCAATCTCTGATGTTGTCACAGCCTATTGATTCTGTGTGATAGGCCTGGATGAAATTAAGATAGTGCATACTGGCTATCCTCAACTGGCTTAGGGTTTGAACACAATCCTCCATGCAGGCATTATTGAAAAACTCTCCAAATTGGGGATTAAACCTTATGTCACTAGATGGGTAACCAACTGTCTCACTGTCAGACCACATACTGTAAAAGTTGGTGAATCAACCTGTACCAGTAGAGCTGTCACCATTGGATCTGAGCTCGGCGCTTTACTATTTGGAACCTATTTCTCGACAGTTCCAGCTAAAGTATACATACTTTGGATTACCTCGTTTGCTGATTTGTGTATACTGGGTGCAATCATTGAGTCCACCTATGTTGATAACATACTACAGGAGAGGCTACCACAGACAAATCTTTGGTGGCAAAGCCACACAGTGTACAAATAAATGCAAAAATGTGTCTTTATTTTGTCCTTCTGCAAAGTGGAATTCCCGTGAATTACATTATTGACAACAGTCCTGCTATGCTGAAACCCAGTGATGCAAGCACTGGGAACACATGTACATAGTAATCTGAACTTTGACAACCAAATGTCCACACAGTGGTATTGAAAGCCTATGTTGTGCACATCATAAGTCATGCCAATCTCAGGATCATACTACAGCACTACATTTGAACCTCATTAGAACATTAATAATGCTCTCTTTTACATGTACCTCACCAGACACAGTGCCTACAACCCATGCCATGATGTATGTGGATAGACTGTAATCCATGTCACTGTAACCTGTATCCTATAGGATGAAGTGACTTCTGCCTGGCCTCCAGAACATTCTCTGACCATGTCCTAGTGGGATTAGTGCACATCAGCAGTGTCTGGTGATGAGAATATGGCAAGAAAAGTGTCCCACATGCTGGTGTAAAAGGCTCTATGCAATGTCAAGCA
>NC_056737.1:1912011254-1912068754 GCF_019279795.1 Protopterus annectens
TGGGTTTATTTGTTACTGGTGCTTTAGAACAAGATATTTTTGATTTCAAAATATTTTGTGTAATTTTGTATATCTGGAACCAAAAGTGCATTTTAAACATTTTAAATGCATTTTAGCTGATGGTTTATACATCTATCAATAATTGAATTTTTATACATATACATACATTTTTATTGTCTTGCATTGTATTTTTGAATTGTATATTTTTATATGGTTATTTATTGTATTCTAATAGTTGTGAATGAAGTGACACTACAGGACAGTGTTTAAATGTTTTTAATTATTTAATTGCAACTCCAATTTCATTGGTTATGTTTTTAATTGGTTTTAATTACTTAAAGTATAAAATGTGAAGGCTGAGATTTCATTTTATCTGATGAAGTTGATGACGAAAACGTGATTCCACATTGTAAACGTTATTCTTGTGTTGGGTCTTACATTAAAGCTGTTTGTGTCATTCCAACTGGACACGAGGTGCTTTTTTGCTGGTTTATTAGTTTATTTTGGCACCATCCGGTTTTTCTGGTTTTGGTTATGTATGTATTCTACCTATGTTCCAAATTTCAGCTGTACACCACAAATCTATTAATTACCTTTATTTTTAAAATTAATATTTTTTTGTTTGTTCTCTCCACTGTAACTGTTTATGTGCAGCATGCCACTGTAAAAACATGTCTCCTGTAATTTGTGTGTATACTGATCATGTCTAAATAACTAAATGTGTCTGTAATTTTTCTTTGTGGAGCTTTTATCCTCGGGCCTCTGCTGAAAAAGGGCCTTTTCGGCTCAGTCAAACACCCCCGGTTAACAAATGTAAAATAAATAATAAATAAATAAAAGGTCTCCAAGATGAATTTGTGTAGGTTTGTTCTTCATCACAGAATAGTTTCAGTTTCCTTGTTCATCTTCCTTTAGCTGCGTAGGTATGGTTGCTAGTTATTTCTTTGGCTTCCTTTTCATATCGAATCAAATTAATCTCAATTTGTTTGTACATATTCAAGTAGCGAGCTGTAAAGGGTATGAGCCATGGATGTTCTTCTTTCACTTTTTATCCTTTTTAAAACAAGAGAAGGACCTCTTCACTGGAATCGGCAACAGGCATACACAGGAATATACAGTGCACAGTTTCAGCATTGGGGAATGCTTCCTCTAGGTCATGGTCAACAATATACTGTCTCATTGAAACAGGGCTGTCTATGCAAGTCTGTACGTTTAAGGAGGAGAACTGCAAGAATTGTTAGTGTGAAACACTCTTCCAGATCATCGACATAGTACTTTTGCAAGCTTTTTGCACAACTGCACAAGTCATTGCGTGTCACTGGTAATTTCAAGTTTAAAATTCAATGGCAGATATGAAGTACTTCTTAGGACTGGCTTCTGTTTTTTTATTCGAGAGCTAGACTGCCATAATTACTTTAAATGTCTCAAAGATGAATTTGTGTCTTACAGAGAAATCTTTTTCACTGGTTTGTGCTTCATCATGTCATAGTTCAGTGACATTGAAGCTACACAATACCTGACTAAAACTTCTGAGGCAGAGGCACTGTTTAGTTTGTACACATGCACTCTTGACAATACTTTTAAACAGACTCGTTTTATTGGGGGGGAGCAACCCTCAGGTAGAAACAAAGCACAACAGCAAACTGTGACAACAAAAAACACTCTGAATTACTGTTTTTTACAGTAGCTGCATGCGTGTGTATGCATCTGAATATGTATGTGTTTATGTATATAGTATGTTCATCTTACGTGTGTGTGTGTGTGTGTGTGTGTGTGTGTGTGTGTGTGTGTGTGTGTGTGTGTGTGTGTGTGTGTGTGTGTGTGAGTGTGTGTGTGTATATAGCAGCCCACAGAAACACCTATATTAACTTTCAGCTTTGCTTTCTATAATCAGAAGCAGTCACCATCCATAGCCCTCTCTCAACACATCGGGGACAAATCCAGAAATAATCATGTAGCAGTCCAGACAATCACAGACACATAAATATTACTCTATTAACCTGAGACACTGACAGAATAATAAAGGTGAATCAATAAACATTTTCTGAAGTTCAAGAAGTCTATAACTGTAACATTGTCCTCTCATTATTCAGTATCATTCACCAACTATTCCACAAAGCTCATCAGCCAGTCACCAGAACAAATTAGGGACAATCAGGGACCACGAGCATATTAGTACTATTAACTTGAGACAGAATGAGAAAAAATGTATATACATTTTCTGAAATCTTTTACTAATTATTATCATTATCTAAATCTAAATCTCTTCACCACCCTTTTTCAAAAAATAAAAATACAAAATAAACACACTTTAGGAGGGATTAAGAGGGACAGCCTTTATTCTGACTAGCGAAATGTGGCAGAATTTGGAAGCAGTACAGAAATAACTGTTATTGCCCTTCTGCATATTAATTCACTACTGGATACCTCACAACCTCTTCGCACAAGAAGTCTAGACAAAGTGTAAAATAGTGGGGCGGGGCAGCAAAGGCCCAGAAATAAAGACAAATTGCTCCCTTATAACAGGAATCGTGTTATGTTAAAAAACATATGCTTTTACTCTACACCACAGCTCTCAACCAATCAGGGACAAATCTCAAAAGAACCACAGACAAATACAGAAATAATCACAATCAATGACAATCATGGACACTTAAAGCATTACTATTATTAACTTGAAACATTGTCAAACTGTGTGCTGATTGCATCTGATCTTAGAATGTACTAAACAGTAAAAAGTAGAAGACTAATAGAAATTGGCTATAAACTTGACAAATTAGTGCCTAGCTACCTAGAAATAGCAGCAATTAACGTATTCTCTCTATAAGAACCCCTACTATCTCAAGATGGCTACCACACCAGGCCAGAAACAAGCTAATTGCAAACAGTAAAACAGTGATTTAAATGGGGGTAAAAAGCAGGTAAAACAGATTACATTCAGAAAAAAGCAACACAACATCAAGGGCAGTGAAATATGCAAAAAAAAAAAAAAGAAGAAACTTTTGAGTTATTTCTGGTTACAGGGGGATGAAGCCAAATGCAAAAAATGCTTTCATGGCAATATTCATTACAAAAGCTGAGATTAACTTTCTGTCAAATGAATATTCCACTGTTAAATCTGTAGAATATCCTGCATGTTTTTAACTTGTCTGAGTGCTGAATACCAATACTCGTGCTCTATGAACTTCTAATCCAGTGCACCATTTATAATAACTCAAAACAGTGTAGAGATCTACAAAAATGACAACATTTTATCCTTAGTAAAGAGGAAATGGTGAAAATGTCAAAGATGTTTTAATTACGTTTAATTTGAAACCAATGTTCCAAAACATCCAGGCATGATATGAACCCCCCAAAAAATGGATGGGCATGCCAAATGACTCCACATTTTCTTTTTTGTGTCACGAGCTGTTTAAATGCAATTGCTTAGCTTGGACTGAAGTAAACAAATATTTGAATGGAACAGTGAATGCCAAGCCTTTCAGTCTAGCTGATGAGTGTTGGCCTTGGAATAGGTAAATAAAATACTTCTCAGTTAATTCAAGCACTGCAACAATTAGTTTTAACTTGAATTAGTACTGAGTGAAAATTACTGAAAAATACTGAATACTGTGAAGCTTAACAGCTAGTCATGGAAGTTAAAAATTAATCTTAGATACAGAAAATGTAATATATAATATATTATAATCAAAACTATTATTTTATGACTTTGACAACATCCTTACAATTTTGGTAATACCCACTTAGCCTGTATAATTTGTACATGTTTAACAGAAGTCTGATCAACAGCAAGTGTATTTAATTTGCAACATACAAAACTCCTTTAAGGACTTGCAACTTTAAATAATCACTTCATGAAATTACTCACAGTCTCCAATTTATTTCTGTAAATATCATGTCTATAAAGAATGTAAAATACACATACTTTTATGAGTCTATATAGGTAACAATCTTCACCAGCAAAATAGTACAGAACAGCACTGACAGAGCTAAACTGGTGATACAGTACTGACACTTCTTTTGCCAACATGTTAAAACTTCTGTGCTACTTGTTTAAAACTAAATTAAATTTGTTTAGTGAACAGTGTGTGTGTGTGTGTGTGTGTGGGGGGGGGGGGGGTGGATTCACTGGTGTCCTAGCCAGAAGTTTCCCATTTACTATTATACTACTCCTTGGTGAAGATTGAAAATGCCTGATTAAGTACAGAAAGCTAATACTAAATAAATAAATACCTCTTCATCCTTCCTAATCTGTAGATCTTGTATATTTGTGGCCTTCAATCCATGGTGATAGAAATGAGGCAGGGGTGTAGCAATGTGAGTCACTGCATCCTGGCCTCTTTGCATTGAACTGACAGATACTGATGGTTCAGTCTTTCTGTGTTTTATTTATATACACAATACTTAGTTATCTAGAGAACACAGTGCCTTTTCTGTTGCCAGTGTTATCAAATGCCCTATGCATGCAGTCCTGAGCTTTCATCTGCCACTGCCCTAAAGCCTGCACTACAAACCATCTGAATAATCTTAGATATCATCCTATGCAGTCCAAATCCTTCTGATATCCATTGTCAGGCTAAAAGGAGTACAAATGAGGCAAAAATGCAGGGATAATATAGTTGGGACAAATGCAGTGTCCAATTCTTTCTCAAATCCATATGCCCTGGTTCTCAGATACACCATTGCTGACACAGTTATGTTCTAAAATACATCAGAGTTTGGTAGCTTAGCTGTATGAAACGCCAGGCTGGTAGAATAAAACAAAAGTACAGACTTTAAAGCCTCAAATAATAACCTTTTCCCATTTACAAACCAAGACACCAGAATGTCAAGTGTCCCAGGCTCCAGGTCTTGCTTTTATATTGCTCTAGCTCTAAGAAACACAAAGCCATAACATATTGCAGAAGCTTGAAGTTGGGATCTCCTTCTTTGCTCACTCTATGGTGCTCAGTGCAAACCCTATAAAATTGCATCACTAGCACTCCTCCACCAAATATACCCCATCTTACCTGACTTCATCTATATTACATTCATATTTTACTTTAAACAACTGCTTTTATCTCATGAGTGAGCAGAGTGACTCGTCTGGACTCTCAGCAGGAGCCAGCAAGAGGATGATCATCAACTGAGCATGAGATCTGTAGTAAAAAAAGTGTGGAGCTGGTAATGGTCTTAAGGAACAAATGCACATCTGCGTGACCTGAGGATGACCCCTCCAACTGATCTATTAAGTCCATCAGGCTGCGGGGGAGGCAGACCAATGGACCCGCTTGCTGCTACTAAGTTACTGCTTGCTTTACGATATTGGTGGTGCGTGATAAAAATAAATGGAATGGAAGAAGCCAAGTAGCACTGTATTTCTTTTAAAATCGGATTACTGTTCACACTGTTGTGTGCACAATGTGCTGTGAATAGTAATCTGATTTTAAAAGAAGTAACAGTGCATTTTCTTTTAATTTTACTCATTTTTGGGCCCATACCTTCATGGGACAGTAGACGACTGCCTATGTTGCCCATTGCTGGATCCGGTTCTGGCTAGCTTGAATATCACACTGATAAGGATGGGGAAGGGATTTGAATTTGTTAGCATGTATACCAAATACACTTTGTTTTGCAACAAAATAAACCACTCCTGTATCTGATAACAGGTATATAGACAGAACGTTTGGGAAGAAACTATCTCTCTGTTTATTTTTTGTTTTGTTTGGATCGCTTGTCTGTATGCTTAAAATTTTCAACTGGAAACAGACTGTCTACCCTGCTTGAATTACTTCTGAATACCTACTAGAGTTAAATGTTCTGTATAGTATTAATATTATTTCAAAATAGATTTTCATTTTTTTATTAACTACTTCTACTACCATTTTTTGATTTTTTTTTTCTGCTTTTTACTGTGCAGTCTGATTGATTGCTGAGTTGGGTAGTTATACAATCGGTGGATTGGTCGGTTGCTATTTGTTGAAGTGTGGAAGGCTGTGTGGGATTTTCTTTCTTTGGTCTGTGGGGGCGAGTTGCTGGGGTGCCAGATTGTTGTTGCTTCAATAAAAGCAAGGTGCTGGTGCTGATTTGTGTGTTTCATTTTAAATGTTTATGTCATATTCCCAAACCTGACCCTTCAGCCAATAGCCTTAGTTGACTTCACTTCTGCTAAGCACTTACTTAATTCAAATCCAACTCTTTCTAATAAAGATAGGAAAATTATTGATAGGTATCGGAAAAAGTGTATACTTCTGCAACTTTGATTTTCAGAATTTAAATTGTCAGGCTCATATGTTAATTTGTTCTGACATATTGTGAATAATGAGGATTGTTTTTATCTACTGTTTCTTCTTGTGAAAAAAAAAATGTTTTAAATAACTTAGTTTCTTCTATTGCACGGGTCACACTCATTGTTTGTGTATATGACTCTGTTGATATTTCTTCCAGGACTATGGCCACTGTTACGGTTTTTAGAGGTTTGCTTGGCTGCATTTTCAGAATGATCCAGATGATGTGAAAATGAGATTTTAAATTCTCCCTTGGATATATATTTAATGTTTGGCCACTCTGCTACAGAGGTGATCAAATAAAGTGATGAAAGGGGCAATCTGATCTAGGGAATCTGTAAGTTTTTTCAGCAATCCTTTCCAAATTGTCCGAGGGATTTTCTTTCCCTTTATCCACATTTTTACATCTGCTTATTTTTGCAGAGTATTTTTCAAAAAATGTCAGGGGCGGCCGTGGTGGTGCAGTGGTTAGCATTGCCGCCTCACAGCAAGAGGTTCTCCAGTTCAAACCTCGGCTGGGATGCCTTCTGTGCGGAGTCTGCATGTCCTCTCTGTGGTCGCGTGGGTTTCCTCCGGGTGCTCTGGTTTCCTCCCACATCCCAAAGACATGCTGTAGGTGGATTGGACACTCTAAATTGGCCCTGTGAGTGAGTGCATATGTGTTCCTTCTGTGGAAGGTTGGGCACCGGGCTGGCAACTCGACACTGTAAAACTCCACTGCCAATCATGAGTGGACAGGTGATCCATTGTGGTGACCCCTAACCAGGAAAAAGTCGAAAGAAGAATATATAATGATTAACTAGACATACAGGAATTGAAGAAGTTTATTACAATATTTTTTTATACATATACACGTGCGCACACACACACACACACACACACACACACACACACACACACACACACACACACACACACATACATATATAGGCAGAAGGTTCGTAGGAGTTCACTGGTCAAAGTCTGTGGAACCTTGGGAAGATCCCAGGTAGGGACAGGGTCTCTAACCAGGCCTAACCAAGAAGACACCTTTCAACAAGTCTTTCAATAATCTGTATGATGCCAAGGGGAGTTGGCCTTAACCGATATGCAGGTTGGAAATGGCGGACAGATGAACTTTGATGGCAGAGTAATGAAACCTAGAGTGAAAAAGTGCAGGTAAAAAATCTAAGACAGGATCTAGAGGGGATGAAAAGGGGTCCAGGCCTTTAGAAACAGCTGTTAAGGAGAATCTTTTCCATTTGCTGGAACAGACTTTTCTTGTGGAGGGCTTCTGAGAAGAGGAAAGGATATTATAATGCTCATGGAAAGCTTGGGATATATGGCCGTGACTGGACTTGGAGAAACCAGGTGGTTAGCTGTAAGGACTTTACGTTTGGGTGAGTCTGACCTGGTGGATGAAAAATCCGATCTGGAATCAGGTCCAATAACCTAGATGGGTGTTTTAGATGAGGCCACAGAAAGAGGAACTAGACTTGTCATGGCCAAAAGGGAGCAATGAAGATCGCATCTGCTTTGCAGTGGGTAGCTTTCTGAAGAACCTTGGTTATCACAGGAGTAAGGAGAAGGCCATTCAGGAGCCCTGGAGGCCAAGAATGCAGTACATTCCTTGATGACTGTGCCTGTGTAGGGACCAGGGAAAAGTGATTGCCACATTTAGTATTGAAAGAAAGAAGTGGGAAAAGGGTTGCACCAAGGATGGCTACAGTGGATGAAGATCTGAACCACCACTTAGGGATTGATTGACCAGTCATGAGACATCAAGCCGCTTTTTCTGAGACTATCCACAAGTATGCTGGACCTCCTCAGTGTGTCTGTTGCAATCAGAATGTCTTGAGAGGACACTGCCCATTGCCAAACCGTTATAGCATCTTGACATGGGGGTAGGAATAGGTTCCTTCGTGTTTGTTTATGTACTTTACTACTGACATGTTGTCTGTCCATCTGGATGGCTATCACACCTTTGGGAAGAAAATCCTGAAAAGCCTGCATTGCAAGGAAGACAACTCTTATCTCCAAGATGTTAATATGCAGATGGCCCTCTGTGGGAGACTAATTATCTTGGCCCATCTTCCCTTAGAAATGCACCCCAATTCCACCTCAGTAGGGAAGCATTAGTGGTGATCTTGGCCATGGGCTGGAAAAGAACAAAGGGTGACCTATAGCAAATTGATTGGAGGTTATCCACAGGGATATGTGACATTGACAGATTTCCCTTAGGTGAATGGGAAAATCCATAGGATGTGTTGGCAAAGACAATTGGATAGATAACACCCTCCTTTGAACCCTC
Source organism: Protopterus annectens (assembly GCF_019279795.1). Taxonomy (NCBI): domain Eukaryota; kingdom Metazoa; phylum Chordata; order Ceratodontiformes; family Protopteridae; genus Protopterus; species Protopterus annectens. The sequence goes on from NC_056737.1 coordinate 1,912,019,811, forward strand.
ATGAATAATCTGGCCAATGGGTCCAAAGGAATAGCTGCAGCCATAAGACCTACAAGGCACAACAAAAATGAAGCAGATGGACTTTGCAGATCTAGGACTCGATTTGCTTGTATATGGATAGAGTTCAGCCATGAAACAGGAAGCCTGATAATTTGACTGGTGATGTCCAGATGGCATCTGATAAACTCAAGAATATGAACAGGCTCCAGGTTGGATTTTTTTAAGTAGACTGTGATCCCTAAGGATAGGAACCAATAGAGCAGGAAATCCTTCTCTTGGATCAATAATGTATTTGAAGCTACTGAGAGGCCAATCATCCAAGTACAGAAGACCTGGAATCTATGCAGCATGAGCCAAACTACCACCACCACCACCATGCATTTGGTGAACATCTAGGGAACTGTGATGAGACCAAAGGGCAGGGCTTGAAATTGAAAATGACTGGCTCCCATCTGAAGCACAGGAATCCCCTGGAATACCTTGCTATCTTGATATGATGGGAGGCATCCTTGATATCCACTGAGCACATCCAGTTATCCATTTTTAGAAGAAGTAGTATGAACTGCACCTTGACCATCCAGAAGTTGATCTGCTTGACATGGAGGTTCAGCTTGCTTAGGTCCAGAATGAGTCTGAGGTCCTTGTTTTTCTTTAGTATTAAAAAGAATCTTGAGTAAACCATAGATCCTGTTTGGTCTGATGGGACTTTTTGGATGACTCATTTCAAAAGCAGCTTGTTGATTTCAACTGATGTTTTCCTTTACTCATGGGATGGAAAATCGTGAAGGAACTTTAATGTCAGCTTAGAGGTAGTTTTAAAGGGAATGGAATAACCTCTGGAAATCGCTCTTTAACACCCAGACATCAAAAGTAATGCCCTCCAAACCATCTGGGTAATGAGCTGTGTGCCCCCTGACTGTCTGCAGAGTGTGGGCACTTGGACAAATGTTCAAGAATGTTGAAAAGTCTTACCAGAGAAGGGACATCTGAAGCCTTGGTTTTGTGAACTGCTCCTGCCTCATGGGTGGCGATCATTAAATAACCCCCCCCCCCACTTTGCTGTGAAAGGCACCATCAACTGGAGCATCCCGGAACAACTGCAGTAACTTATGGAAAACAGTTTCTTGCCACATTGTTGATTCTTGGAGAATGTTTCATGGCGTGTATAAAAATGAACTCCCATGGATGAAAGTGTTTTCTCATCTTGCCCACTTCTCATTAAAATCTTCTTAACCCTAGTACCAAAGAAAGTGGATCCATAAAAGGGGGCATTAAGGAAGGACACCTTAAAACACTCAGTGAAATTGCATGACTGCATCCAGGCACGCTGGCGAACTGCTATACCAGTACCTACTACAAGGGCTAACCACCAGCTGCAATGGGGATCAGACACATTAAAACATTACAGATAGACAGTATAGTGGACAACTGAGTTTTCCTTGGTTTACAGACCTCTAGAGACTGTAGAAATGACACTGACTTAGACACCATAATAACAAGGCCACATTGGAATCTAGTTAAATGATCCATGTAGTTCGGGACACAGAAGGCAAATTTGGTTGAAGTGTTAGTATGCTTACGAAAGTGGTCCAGTGCCCAGGGGATGGACTAACACACTGTCTTCTGAGATGTCTTTTTTTAGTAGCTGCAGCAATTACAGTCTGTCACAGGACCTTGTACCAATGGTCCATATTATTCTTGGGAGGGGCCAAAACCTTGTTGAGCTTTTGTGGGATTGGTTCCACTGCATCAGGCTCCCTCCAAGCCCTCTGAGACACCAAACTGATGAGAGCATCTGGAGGAGGATAAAACCCACGATACAGATAGGTCCACATCAAAGGCCTCAAGAAATACTGACACCTCTGAGGAAGAGTCTTTAATGGTCCATCCCCCTCACTGCTGTATCAATTCCAATAATTCACAAAAGGAGGCATCTTTATGCAGGGGGGAGGACTCTTCCCCATCATTGAGATTGGATTCCTCTGTGAGACACTCCTCAGGGGAGTCTAAGTGCTTCCTCTTACACAGACTCATCTTGTGTACCTCCTTTGGAGGGGGCAACAAGGAGGGACACTGAAGCCAATGCGCAGCTCTTGGTTCAGGGCTATTTGAAGCCAGTTAGTGCGGGCTGTCCCAAGGATCACTTTAGAGAAACAGAGATGCTGGATGGATGTGGTGATCAAGGTGGATCCAGAACTGGTGCAAGTCCTGCCCTAGAGTGAGATAGCAATCTTTCAGCAATGTTGAACACTGACACTGAAGCTGAGTAGATGAAAAGAGATCCTCTTTTATCTTCCGATCTTTGGGAATCTCCCATCCCAACTGCCAGTTGAGTCAGGCCTCACATTGAGACTGGAGCCGAGCTATCAAAAGGAGAGGTGTCCAGAGGAAAAGAAGAATCCAAAACTCCCAATCCACAATGCTCAGGCCCAACTTCTCAGCACAGGTGCGCTTGTGAAACTGGCAACATCAGAGTTGAGAAGATAGTGCTGGAGGCAGTCAGGCTGACAACACTGATGCAGGGGTGAACCAGATCAGGGACAGGCCTTAAGTCAACAGACCTGAAGAGACATTCAAAGGAGGAAAAGAAACCATCAGAACTGATTGAACAAAGTCTTAAGTGGATAAAACTAACTTGAGTGAAACCCTTGACCCTTGGAGACAAGTTGGAGGGAATGATCCCCAATTCCATTTGGATCTTTAAGAATGATCTCAGAAGCTGGTCCAAATCAACAATCTTAATCTCCTGGAAGACATCACAGACTGATTAGAAGCCATTGATGAGGCTTCAAACATCTGGACAGTAGAAAGGAAAAATATTGGGTCTGAAGTGGGAAATCTTGGACCGAAATGAGGGATGACACTGGGGAAAACTTGACTTGAGTAATAGGTTGAAAGGGGTAAAATATATTGCCTGAGACAAGAGCCATTGAAAGCCAAGGGCACAGGATATCTCAAGCCAAGGTACCTGTTGGATTCAAGGGAGGGATCCATATTGTCTCCAAAGTAGAGGGAGATCATTGCCAGAAATGTCATGACTCTGAATGTAAAGAAGTTAAAAAAGCAGCTAAAGGTCATAGGGTCTTGGATGCAGGAGAAATTTAGGAGGGGAAACTGCCCTTTATTTCTTAGATTCCCTTTCCTTAAGTCTTTACTTTGCTTTCTCCTTTTCTCTTTCTTTCACTCTTCGTTTTTTTTCTCTCATTAGATTTATATTTGTCATTATCCATATCTGTCTCCTTTTCCTTGTCTGGGTTCTTGCTAGGAGAAGGGAAGGAAAAGACAGTGGAGAGGCAAGAGAGGCAGGCAACATGCACCATTAAATCAGCTTAGCCCTCCTGTCTGATATGGCCCTAGCACCAAAGGCTAAGCAGGCCTGACACTCTTCCTTAAGGTGAGCAACACCCAAGAAAATAACACATTTATCATGGCAATACTCAGGAGGGTAACGTATGCCTGCAATCCAGATGTGTCTTAAACCCCTAGGACATGTCCAAACCTACACACAGGAAATAAAACACTAACAATTGCTTAACTGTTAAGTGAGAAATAAGAACTACACACATAGAATGACCATACAAAACTGCACAAATTGTCAAAGAATCCCTATACATGGGCTAGATATGATATTAAATGAGAAGTTATGTACCTACCATAATATTCCATGTTAGTTGTCTTCTTCTCGCCTTCTTTCTTGCTGGATGGGTTCGGAGCCAATCCTCGGCTCCAACTCGGCCAATACTAAAGCTCAAGAGCTTATTCCACCGGCTCGAGGCTCCCCTATATCCCACAATGCTAGGCGGTAACTACTCAGATCTCGTTTGATAGCTAAAACCAAGCAGTTCTGGTCTCCATAGTATGGAGAAAAGAGAAAAGGAACCCACCTCTATATATAAACCTGTAGGTAAGCTACCACAAGCATAAAAGGGAGAATAGAGGTGATAGAACATGTGGGAAGGAAAATCCCAATGGAAGATCCCAAAAATTCCTATCGGTCTGTCCAGGCTAGGGGGAAGGAGGGTGGGATGTAAGAAAGAAGGCGAGAAGAAGACAACTAACATGGAACGTTATGGTAGGTAACATGGAACGTTATGGTAGGTACATAACTTCTCAATGTTAAGTTGTCAATCTCACCTTCATTCTTGCTGGATGGGACCGCGTCCCTAGCACCTTACCCCGGATGGCCTATCGGAACTGTCTTGAGAACAGTGGAACCAAAGTTGGCATGGTTTCTGGAGGCCATATCCAATTTGTAATGCAAGATAAAGGTATGAGGAGAAGCCCATGTGGCTGCTGCACAAATGGAATCTATTGGTAGCCTGTCCTGAAAAGCTACAGATGTAGCTAATGCCCTAGTTGAATGAGCTCTAGGTCTTGAAGGCAGTTTTTGATGTCTGATTTCATAGATGAAGGTAATTATAGAGGTAAGCCATCTTGAAAGGGACACTTTAGTAACTGGAAGGCCCAATTTCCCTTCCGCATAAGACAGGAAGAGCTGATCAGATTTCCTGAACTGTTCAGTCCTGTCTAAATAATATCAAAGTTGGCGATGAACATCTAGAAAATGTAACTTTTGTTCCGACCTGTTGGAATAATCAGGGAAGAAGACAGGGAGATCAATCGTCTGGTTTAGGTTTGCCTCAGAGGAAACCTTAGGCAAGAAGGACGGATTAGACCGGAGGGACACCCTGTCTTTATGGAAAACTAAGTAAGGAGGATGACTGCAAAGAGCATGAAGTTCAGATACCCTTCTAGCTGATGTTATGGCTACTAGAAAAAGTGTTTTCCATGAGAGCAACTTAAGAGGGCATGAAGCCACAGGTTCGAAGGGGGGGAGAATCAAGGATGCTAGGACCAAATTCAAGTCCCACTGAGGTGGGGGATCTTTGATTGGGAGCTTGAGCAAAAAGACACCTCTTAGAAAGGCTTTGCAGAGTTTATGGGACATGATACTGGAGTCTGAGACACCTACATGAAAGTTAGATATAGCAGCTAGTTGTACTCTAATGGTAGATGAGGAAGAGCCTAAATGAAAGAGCTCTGCCAGGAAGTCTAGAATAGACTGGATAGGTGCAGTGAAGGGGTCTATATTTTTTGATGCTGCCCAGAAGGAAAAACGCTTCCACTTACTATTGTAAATCCTTCTGGTAGAAGACTTGTGAGAGGCTATCAGGATGTTACGGACCGAATGAGAGATTAAGGGAAGCCTGACTAGGGTAGGAATTGGAGAAACCACGCTGTGAGGTTGAGAGATTGGAGGGAGTGGTGCTGCTGGCCCGACTGGTGGGTCAAAAGATCTGGCACTGGGTCCAGATGCCAAGGCTGCTCCAAGAGGTAGTGATGGAGGAACGGAAACCATATCTGTCGAGGCCAGTAAGGGGCAATGAGGATCATGGTGACTCTCGAGGCGATAGCTTTCTGAATTAATTGAGAGATCAGTGGAAAGGGGGGGGAAAGCATACAGAAGTTCCCGGGGCCACTCGTGGACTAGAGCGTCTCTGGTGGGTTGGCCTGGTAAAGGGAAGAGGGTGAAGAAGTTGTGACACTTGCTGTTTTGGGGAGTAGCAAAAAGATCGCAGCAAGGCCGGCCCCATTTTCGAAAGACTTCTTCCAGCACTGATTTTTTTAGAGACCACTCATGAGGCATGAGAATAGCCCTGCTCAACTTGTCCGCAATCACGTTGGACTTCCCAGGAATGTGCGTTGCTATCAGAAAACACTGAGAAAAGATCGCCCACTGCCAAAGTCTGAGTGCCTCTCGACATAAGGGGTAGGACTTGGTTCCACCCTGTTTGTTGATGTACCACACTATGGACATGTTGTCCATCTGAATTGCAATAGTCCCTGTGGGAAGAGAGTCCTGAAGGGCTTGCAATGCTAAAAGCACTGCTCTCATCTCTAAGACATTTACGTGCAAGTGGCACTCGAAAGATTGCCACATGCCCTGGACTGTCCTGCCCTGATAATGTCCCCCCCACCCGATCAGGGTGGTGTCCGTCATCACCGTGGTGGTTGGGGGGGTGTGAAGGGTCTGCCCTGGAGAACTTGAGGTGATGTGATCCACCAAGACAGGTAATTCTTGCATGACTGGGTTAGTAGGATGATGTGAGACATCGGAAGCTGTTGGAAGGACCATTGAGAAAACAGCATCCACTGGAGGATCCGCATGTGAAAATGAGCTAAGGGGAGAAGTGTAATAGTAGCTGCCATGAGTCCTAATACCTTCAAGACTACCCTGGCTTTGATCTTGTTGAACTTGAAGTAGAAGGTAAACTTGTTTGTGGATATCTGATACTCTTTGCTCTGTTAGTCTGGCGGAAAGATGAACTGTGTCTAAGGTGGCGCCTATAAAGGTAATAGATTGACAAGGCGACAAGGCAGATTTTTCGAAATGTATTGAAATGCCTAGAGCTTGGCAAGTTTGGATGGTGAAGTCTCTGGATAGAAGCAGTTGATGCCTGGTGGTGGCGGTAAGGAGCCAGTCATCCAAATATGGAAACACCTGGAATCCTTGACGTTTCAAGTGAGCCGCAACCACTGCCATATATTTGGTAAACACTTGGGGGGCTGTAGTGAGACCAAAGGGCAGGGCTCTGAACTGGTAGTGACTGGCTCCCAGCCTGAAGCGGAGAAACCTCCTGGAGCATCTGTGCATTTTGATATGGTAGTACACATCCTGAAGGTCTATCGAGCACATCCAATTGTCCTGACCCAAGAAGGGTAGAATGGACTCTAGCGTGACCATCCGGAATTTTGTTTTCTTGACATAATTGTTTAGCTTGCTGAGATCCAGTACTGGTCTCCAGTCCCCTGTTTTTTTTTGGTACCAAAAAGAATTTGGAGTAGATTCCGGATCCTTACTGGTCTGCTGGGACTGGTTGGATAGCTCTTTTTGACAGCAGCTTTGATATTTCTAATGCTGCTTGTTCCCTTAGACTGGGTGGAATGTCTAGATGGGATCCTTTGGGTTGGGATGGGATGTGAATAAAGGGGATTTTGTAACCCTCAGATATGATCGACTGTACCCATTTGTCTTGAGTGAGGGAAAGCCAGGCTTTTAGGTACAGTGATAATCTTCCCCCGACTGCCTCCGAAGGTGGACAGCTGGGCAGCTCCTCAGGGATGCTGAAAGGTTTTATCAGAGAAAGATTCTCTGCTACCCTGGTTTTGCGGACCACCTCTGTCCCTAGGGCGGCGTCTATTGTTGTTCCCCCCTCTGCCTCTAGAGGGGAATCAACTTTGTGCATCAGATGAGACTCCTTGTGGTTTGCGGAACCACATTCCCCCCCCCCCCTCTGACCTTTGGGATAAGGTCTGGAAGGGGTAGAAAAATGGACTCCCATGGCATAGAGAGTCTTACCTTCCTGCTCGCACCTAGTCAATGTATCCTTCACCTGAGGTCCAAACAACGTTGAGCCATCAAAGGGGGAATTGGTTGGTGAAGGACGCCTTGAAAGGGTCCGCAAAATTGCAAAGCCGCATCCAGGTGTGGCGTCGTAAAGCTACACCTGTGCCTGCGGACCTACTCGCCCCATCAGCCGCATATGAGATAAGCCGCATGGAGGAGTTGACAATCGAATTCAGGGTTGCCAACTGGGAGTTCATTTTGTCTTGGAACCCCTCAGCTGTTGGATCCTGCATGGCCTCACCCATATCCTTGAGTAAATCCCTCTGGAGACGGGTGAAGTGACACAAGTAGTTCAGCGACCACATGGCAAAGGTCGCTGAGGAAAACATCTGCTTACCGTACCTGTCCATGGTCCTAGACTCCTTATTAGGAGGATGGACAGGTACCGAAGGATCGGCTAATTCCTTCTTAGTGGCTGCGGCCACCACCATGGCATCAACAGAGACACCTTTGGATAGGAACTGTTTCTCTTTTGGGGCAGTAATAAATTTTGATGGCCTCCTTGGGGTAAGTTCCACCAAATCAGGGGCCGTCCAAGCCTTCCTTGCCACCACTTCCATGAGGGGGTCAAAGGGAGGAGACACCCAGGAGGTGGAAGGGTGAGAGCCAAAATGCCTCAAGGTAGACCGACTCATCCTCTGAAGGGTTAAGGGTGGGCCAGTTCCCCCTCTGTTTAAGGATTTCAAGGATGTCAGCAAAGGAGACATCCTCAGAGGGGAACCTTCAGATTCCTCCAAGTCAGTGTCAGAGGTGATAGACTCAGGGGAGTCAATGTGCTTCCTCTTGCACTGTCTCTTCCGAGGGAGTTCTCCTACCGGATCAGGAGAAGCCTCGGAAGAGGAGGATATTCCCAATGGGGAAACCTGAGGAGCTGGCTCTCTACGTTCTGTTACGAGGGGGTGGGTAGAAACCACTGCAGGCACTGAAGAGGGAGGAGCTGATGGAGCCAACTGTGGGGTAGACACTGGGTCTAGCATGCTCCGCATGACCTCGAAGGCGCCCCGATCAGCCAAGGCCGAAGGTCCCCGCTCCGAGGAGACAAGGACCCACCCGGCACCGACAGGGACGGCTCCGAGGCCGATGTCGGAGCTGAACTCACCAGCGCCGATGCTCCAAGAGGGAGAACGGGGTCGGACAAGGGTCCGATGCCACTCGCCCCCTCGGAGCCGATGAGGGAAGCTCGGCGCCGAGATCCCTCCAAGGAGGAAATTGGAGCAGATGACAGAGCCGAAAGGGATGGTATCGGCTCCGATGCACCAACAGCCACGGCTCCGACGAGCCCCGGCTCCGAACTCAAAAGAGTCGGAGGAGGAATAGAAGCAGGGATGGGAATAGCCGCTGACTGTTGAGTAGGGCTATGCAGCATTTGGGCCAGTGCCTCAGACTTGAGAAGTCTACTCTCCACCCTTTGTAAGTCATGGTTGGACAGCCTGGAGGACTGAGAGAAATGGGACCTATGGCTCCACTCCAACAGAAGAGGGGATCCCGGAGCTGAGTGGATGGAGCCGATGGAAGGGGACCTCGACCTCTTCTTTGAAGGTGGCTCTGATAAGACTATTGGAGCCGACTGAGTCTTAGCAAGTAACAGTTTGAGACTTTGAAACATCGACTCCAGCCGGAGCCGATGTCGAAGCAGCCTTAATGCTCCCAGCAGACGGCTCTGAAGCTGGAGCTGACGGCCTGGAAGTCTTTGAAGGCTTCCCCGACACAGACTGGGTTGAGGGGACTTCAGGCTTTAACAAGCCTCGAAGAATAAACTTATTTTTGCATTCCTGCAGGACTCTAGGGTTGAATGCATGGCAAACAGCACAGGAGTCCTGCAGGTGCAAAGGTCCCAGGCAATAGACACAAGAATTATGACCGTCTGTCAGAGACATTTTCTGACAGCACGAATCACACTTCTTGAAGCCTGAGACCTTGGAGTCTTTAGACATCCTAAAAGAGACTGTATATAACACAGACACAACACACAGACACACCCTTTAACCAAGGGAAAAAATCCAGTCACACAAAAAATGACAGGGGAAAAAAAGGAAGTGGGTCAAAGGCCTAGAAGTTAAAAGGGAATAAAAGGGGATAAAAAACAAGGGAGACCCGATTTAAACTAAAGGGATACTCTATATTAAAAACTAAACTAAATAGAAAGGATAGGGGTAGAAATTTGAAGTTTTGACTAGAAAACTTACTAACCTGCCAGAGCCGGTAGAAGAAAGCACCTCGTCAGCTAAGTGGCAAACGAGATCTGGGTAGTTACCACCTAGCATTGTGGGATATAGGGGAGCCTCGAGCTGGTGGAATAAGCTCTCGAGCTTTAGTATTGGCCAAGTCGGAGCCGAGGATCAGCTCTGAACCCATCCAGCAAGAATGAAGGCGAGATTGACAACTTAACATCTATCCATTAACACTTATCTTCTTGGTAAAACTGAAAAAAAAACTAACTGTAATAACAAAAGCCAATGGGAGAAGGAGAAGAAAATGAACACACACAAAATACACACTCTAATGATCAAAAGGTACAAATAGACAAAAAAATGATCAGTTTAGCTTTGATCTTTAGGGAATGCATCAGGCACTTGAAAGTGGCAAACGAGATGTCGGAGTAATTAGGCATTGTGAGAGAGGAGGTAAAGCTTCGAAGTTGAAGGCATTTGTAAAGCTGGTGTCAGATATGACTAGATCCAAGGAACTCACAGGTTGAGACAGATGGAAGAGATGACATTAGATCTCCTTATGCCGTATACAGTAACCGTGAGTCCATTAAAAATGTAAGTAAGGCATTTTATTTTAGTAATATCATTTTACAGATTTATATGAGCATTAGCACTTGATGAGGCTGACCTTGTAATATGTGCGTTAACAAGTTTCACATTTATTTTATGATTAAGTAGTAAATGAATGTGAAAACATTTAGACATTTTAACATCTTAGTACACAATAAAGCTAAAATGCAGTTAAATAGAACTAAACAGGTGTTCTGTATCTCTAAAAGAGCATCAAGGTATGTTTAATAATTCAGGGATATTTGATGTTATAATCACTAGGGCTAAACATAAAGTTAATTAAGGACCCCTTCCAAAAAAAATACAATATATAATAATAATAATTGCTTCATTGTATTTCACACTGTTCATTAAGTAGGTATCGGATGTAAGCACAAGCATGGGAAGCAGTCTAAATACTTTACATAGGACCTGACCCTAAACTTTGATCCATTAACTTGCATGGTTGGGAGGGTGGCCAAATGGTTAAGGTGTTTGCTTTACAAACACAAGGTACAGGGTTTGAATCTCACAGGGGATAATTGGCTAGGCTTCAAATGGCTCGCAAGGGCAGTTAGCCTAGTACTAATCTATGCACCAATGAACCTATACCCTTTCAATGAGCTGATATAAAACATACTGTGTAGTAATCTGAGGAAATGTAGAATTTCAGGGTTTAAGAGTAAGAGTCCAAAGCGTTTATTAAGTTACTATCTGTTAATGAAATAAAAAGAATGCAGCAAAAATGCTGTTAAGTTTTTAGAGTTGGCTATTTCATATCCTTGTCGATGCATTTCTCATACTGAGTATATTTTTAACATCGCATGATATTTGTTTTTGCTTTAATCACCATGGACTGTCACACATTTCACATTTTGGAACTTTTGAAAATATTGGGGTAAGCAATAGACCATCTCTAAAATTAGTGTTTGCAAGCTATCTTGCAGTTTGTACTTTTTGCATCCTCCATAAATTCTCTTGTAGCCTTCAATAAAGTAACTATTGATGCTCATCATTAGACCACAGTTTCAGCAGCTTACTCTGTATTAATTATATCCTACCAAGAATATGACAACTAGCCAACTTCCAAAGCTTAAAGGCACCTTCCATGCATCCAAACAACTACACAGCTCAAGGAGAGCTGTATAAAATCAATGTTTAGGACTTCAAACTTTCAGAACTTTCTTGCTGTTAAAGGACATTCTTCTCTGCAGACTTCAAGTAATCAATAGTTAGCTACCGCTTCTCCAAGTCTGGGCAGATAAGCACCTCATTGGAGAATACCCTCCACTTTATCGATTTTTTTGAAGAAAAGTTTATCTTTTCTATTAGAAATTAGGCACTTTTTTTAAGTAGAGACATTGTTGAGGCTTTGGGATTTTCAGTTAATCCCACCCCAATCCACAAAAAGAAGAAACTTGAATGGGAGTCTTGTGTGTTAAAGCTAGCTTTCTCTTCACCTCATCCTCTGTTGAATGATTCTGATGAGGCCATTTCAGGTATTTGTTTGACAGTCCTCTTTGTGCAAGGGAGAACTACACATGTCAGTATCAGAGGATGGAGTGAATGAAACTTTACCAAGTATCAACCCTGAGGAGTCTGATTCTTGGGAAAAGGAGTAATATCTGGATTGGTCTTTTTCTGGGCCTTTTATTCAGCTGTATGTCATAGGATATACAAGGAATGTTGGCTGGGTCTTTCTAAGGGCTTATTTAAAGTCTTTCAGTCTTTACATTCTGAATCTTCCCAAAATTTAACAAGACAGAATTTTCCCCCTCTCTCTGAATCTGATTCTCAGTCTGAGAGACAAGTTCTGAATCAGTGGAAACTTTTCTACAGATTCCCCTCCTTTAGAATTATTCTTTTCTGTTACTGTTGACAAAATGAAGGAATTATTTCAATGGGAGAAAAAAAGAAATTTCAGAATCCTAGCAATTATATTATGACTTACTACAGGTGGATTTCCCCAACCTGCATTTACATGTTCCACCTGTTTTACCAGCAATAGAGGATGATTTCTTGGTAGCCAATAGTTTGCCTGACAGTCAGTGCCTACTTCCTAGAAGTTTGATAATTTATATAAGATTCCTGAAGCCCAAAATGTCTTTGTTTTTTGTTTTTCAAACCCTAGATAAGACCCTGCAGTGATTTCTCTGAAAAAAAAAAAATCTGCCAAAATTTTTTGGCAGCTAGCCCTATATTCATTCATTCTGATAAAAATGAGAAAGTATTTGACGGTGTGGGAAGAAAGTTTATACTTCTTCCATTCTAGCCTTCAGAGTAGTGAATTGGAAGGCTCTCGTATCTAAGTTTCTGTTGGCTTCTTTTGACAATATAACAAAGTTCATTTGCTAAACTCCCTTCTGAGAGACTAAGACATCTCTGACTTCTTTAGTTTTTTCAGTGAAACATGTAACCAAAAGCTTTCTAAAATATTCCTATGACACTGCTTATGCTATTTCCAGAGCAGATGCCACTGGGTCTGTGATGAGAATATTTGCTTGGCTACATTCTCAGAATCTACCAGATGATGTCAAAGCTGATCTTCTAAATCCTACCCAGGATAAAGAGGCATTATTTGGGTCTTCTCTGCTGTTGTCCTTAAAAGGTTTGATGAAAGGGGAAAGTTAATTCAGAGGGTGACCCAGATTTTTCAATCCTCAATGCCAATACAATAATAGAATCTATTGTTTCAGTTCAGTCTCATTTTCCAAAAAAAAAAAAAAAAAATGTCAGCAAGGCAGAGGAAAACAAGTTTAGAAAGTAGTGGCAGGGAGGTTCATAAAAGAAGAGAGGATCCTCCTGAAGAAACATACTGGTTATATGCTCTTCATGTTTCCCTCTACTCACCCTGGTGTTCCAGTAAAGCTTTACTAAAGTCTAGGTCTTCACTTCCATCTGTAGCAACAGATAACCTCAGTTACTTAGGTTGTGAGAATAAGTCAGAAAATCTACAACTGGCAGTGAGGCTCATATCTCCCTTCTCTAGGGATTCCTCTGCATCCATCTAATTAAACCTCTCTGTTTCCTCTTATCCTATGTAAAATTCTATATCAGGGAGGTATAGAAACTTTTCCACCAGATCAAATATGGGAAAGGATTTATTCAAGAATCTTTCTGGTGCCAAAGAAAGAGGGAACATGGAGACAAGTCATAGACCTTTCTTTTTAAGCCTTCAAATCAAAGTCACAAAATTTAAAATACTTTCCCTACAGTCATTCAACCTCTCAGTTTCCTAGTAACTGTACTTAAAAGATGATTAAACTACATTCCTCTTCCCAAATATTTCAGATACTTTTTATATTTTTCTGTGTCTGTGTTGCATTTTAATTTTCTGTGTTTTGCATTTTCAATTTTCTGGTTTACAGTTTGGCTTGTCAGCAGCTCCAAGGGTGTTTACAAAACACCTGACTTCTGTAATAGTGCATTGCAGATTGCAGGGTATTTGCATTTGTGTAAATTTATACAACCGCCTTATTTTTGCAGTTTCTTTTACAACTTGTCAAGAAGCTCTGGATTGGGTAAAGAACCTTTTTCTCAATCTGGAATTTCAGACGAATACAAGAGAAATCTTCTCTCATTCCTTTTTACAGGATAATGTTTTTGGGATGTCTCCTGGTTACATTCCATATAATGGCATTTATTTCAAGACAAACTAAAATTTTACAAGGAAAGCTTTCTGAAACCGTCCAACCAGTCTTTGACATTTACCAGGGAGTCCATCAGGATACTGGGTTTCATGGTCCCCACAGTTCTAATTATTCCTTTGTCAAGACTTCACATGAGGAAAATTCAGTTGGTCCTCTTATCAGTTTGGACCCAATATTAGCACCCCCCCATCTTTTCATATTCTTGTACTGGGGGTTGTCAAAAGGGAATTACTGTGGTGGGTGGACCTGTTATCTCTCAACTCAGTTCTCTCCTTCTTTCTTCCAGCCCCTACTCAATCTGTAACCACAGATGCCCCAGACTTTGCTTGGGGAGCTGTTTCCAAGGTGGTGAAAGTTCAGGATCCATGGGGCATGCAGGACAGACTGAAATACATAAATGTCAAAGAAATGGTAGCTGTGATAAATACTTTCAAATTTCTAAATCATCTTCAGGTTCTAGATCCTCTACTAATAATCATGGGCAATACCACCATGATGTGGTATGTAAACATAAAGAAGGGAACCAGATCCTACCCCCTTTACAGAGTAGCTATAGTGGCCTGGGTGGCCTATATCACATACTTGAAGTGTCAAAATTTCGACTATGTAAATATCGAACCCAAAAGTTCAAAAACTGAAAACTCCGAACACTCAGAACAGCAATTTTTTTCCCAGGGAAAACAATCACTGTTCTGGTACAAGACACAGAAATACAGGAACACTACATACTGTTTCCCCACACACACCCCTACTTAAATATACCAACTCTGAGATCGCACCACAATGGAGGAAATAGCAAAGCCGCGGAAACGGCCAACCAAATTCTTTCCCTGGGAAAGAATTTGATGTTCCGCGGCTTTGTTATTTTTAGACTTTGAACTTCCCAGTTCGAAGTTTCGGCATTTGGACATTTGTGCATTTGGACTTATGATATACACCCTGGCCTGGGAACTAGAAACTCAACACAATCCATTCTACATGCTACATATATTTCTTCAGAGCAGAATATTCTTACAAACAAGCTGATTAGGACGAGGATAGACCCCCACAAATGGAAGCTGAACTTGAGGGTCCAGGAATGGATCCATCTGTGGGGAATTCCACAAATAGATCTGTTTGCCTCAATTTGCAAAAGAGTTACAGAAATTCTGCTCCAGGGCTCTTTGCACAAAAGCCTGGAAGACAGATGCCTTTCCATTCCTGTGGACAGGAATGTTTCTGTATGCATTTCCACCCTTTCTTCTGATAACCAAAGTTTTTCTAAAGATTCAAAAGAACTCTCCCAGAATAGTTGTGGTGAGCCCTTTTTGGCCCAGGCAATAGGGGTACTCCCTTCTTTTGAAAATGACCTAGGGCAATTACCATATGCTTCCTCACAGGATGGACTTACACAGGACAAGTGTTCTTTGATACACCCCAACCTTCAGTTTCTTCAACTCACTGCCTGTGTGACAGAATTTTAATAGCCTTTATGCAATTTGCAAACTGCATTAGAAGACAATACTTAAAGTCGTCTGTTAAGGAAGTTCTGTTATGGGAAGAGATGCAAAATCAGTCAAAACTATTCAGTCATGACAGTTTATATTTAAGTCACCATGGCAACAGATTTTTGACAGGCAAATTTACAAGACTGATCAAAAGATTTTAGGATAAAGATAAGCTGTTAGTCACAGAATGATAATGGAAATAAGAGCACATTTTTATGTGTAATGCTAGAAGTTTGCAGAGTAAATTTACTGCCTTAGAAGTAGTAGTAGTAGCTACACATGAGTATGTTATTCTTCTAACTGAAAATTGGTTTTCTAACACCGGTAGGCCTCTGGCAGTACCTGGATTTATAGGATATCATGCTGTCAGAAACAAAAATAAAGGGAGGGGTTTATGTTAGGGTTAAATTAGTTAAATTTAGAAAGAACAAAATTGAAATGAAGGTAGCCTTGTTTTATGGATCACTCTAATAAATAATATATAACCTGGGATTTTTTATGGCAACATTGACAGACTTTTTTACAAATGGAGGTGGAGGTCTGAAATAAAGCAAGGGGGAATTCAAAAAGTGTCCTAAATTAGTATGGAACAATTGTATAAACAAATACTTAATGACCAATAAGGAGAGAGGAAATGCTGGACATAATATGGCGTAATTTAAGAAAGATATAGTAGTCCAAAGGTGTGGAGTTCTTCAATAACTGTTTAATTCTGATTGTTTTAATATAAATTGGTAATACAGGTAATGAATGAAGTAAAATATGTTATGGAGGAAAACTGTAGAAAGGCGTATTATTGGCCTGTTTATAAACTAATAAATATCTTAATAGAATGGAACTGGAAAGATGAAATATGGTCCAAACATATTCTAGATTCACTGGAGATTTTTATTTCATTATTGAACAGTTAATGGAGAGATATGTCCGTAATGTGGTAAATATTAAAGTTCTAAATGTCTTTGTGGATGAAAAAGCTGAAGCTAAGAAATATTTATGGAATGTTTATAGAAGAGGTCTAGGTAAATCTAATAAATAAAGAAATGCTAAAGCTAAGTGGTGTTTTAGTAAATTATTACATAAAATAAGACATGAATATTAAAGAAAATTAGTTGTCTTCACTGTAAGCGACCACAAGGCTCTTTACACACACTTTAGGAGCTATAGAACTCCATCCAAATGCATAGTGTTATTGTTAATGATGTCACCATCACAGATCATTCCCTGCTGGCAAGTATCTTTGTTGAAAAATGTTCTAGTATTTTTGTAAATAACATTATTGTTATGAGGATGAAGTAAACTTCATATTCAAAAGTTGTCCAGTGATAACCACATCTTCTTTTGAATAGACCATTAAACAAATAACCTTCTACAGCAGCCGGTCCAGATAGTCTGAACAGATTTTTTTTACTAATGTAAGAGACCAACTTTCTGACTATCTTATTTGTCTGGTACAGAATTCTGTCAATCCTGACTTTGCTCTATGGAACTGGAAAGAGGCAGTAATTGTCTCTATTCATAAAGGAGGCGTACCATCATCACTAGACGACTACCAACCAATAGGTTTAACATGCATATTAGGAAAGTATTTGGCAAATATACTTAGATTTAGGGATATATATCAACATGTTTTAACAGCAGGAATATCTTGCTTATTTAATTTAGTTAATTTTATCAGCCAGTATAGAATGCACTGAACCAAGATCTGCTAGTTGACATAGTTATCATATTGTATTTAGATTTGGCCAAGGCATTTGTTGCTGTACCCCTTGAAACAATTTTGAGTATAATTAATAAAATCAATACTAATGGTTTTATAAGTAGATGGGTTAGTATTTGGCTTCAGAAAAGGAAATGCCAAGTTAAAATTAAAGAGACCTTTTCTGTGTTAATAAATGTAAGAATTTGGTGTACCAAAGTGGTTGGTGCTGGGTACTATCCTTTTCACTATACTTATGTCAGATTTTTCTAACTCAAATGACATTAGGATAAATAAGTTCATGGATCAAACTAAGACAGGAGCCATAGTTACAAATATGAATGATCAAGTTGTAATGCAAGACTTCTTGAATTAATTGGAACTATGGCCAACTACAGATGACATGAAGTTTAATACAAACAAAATTAAAGTGATGCATTTGAGGGGAAATAATTTCAGTTAGCCACATGCATTAAATAATACAGTACTGAATGAAGTGGATAGAATAAGACATGTGGAGATATTTTTGATAATAACCAAACATTTGAGGCACATTTACTAAGGGTTATAATAACTTGTTATTGTGTCATCAGAGAGATTTGTGAGCAATTTCAAGTAGGGGTGTCACATTCTGATCCCCTTTTATAAATCTGTGGTTAGGCCAATTACAGAATTACCTGCTATGAAACCTGCATTTGCTTGGTTTTGCGTGCCGGCTAGCTAGGGTATAACTATTCCCGGCTCCACAAAGTCTACTATTCAATTTTTCCCTTGGAACTACACAGACTTTCAACTTAAGCACTCAAATCATTCATTTCTCATCCTGGCACTTGCCCAAAACTCATAGCAAGCACTAATAAACCTTAGCACTAGACCCCCTATACTACAGAGAAGGACAAGGCTCTCTATTCGACCTTACCAGCCGATCAGTAAAACAGTTTACTGTACCTATCCAGACATGTCCAAAGGGCAGTTTCAGGTGTACTCTCCAGTCCAACTGGTGAATCTGGGCATCTTGAGGCAATGTTACAATTACCTCATGTACACAGACAACCCTCTCCTCCTTCCACCAAACATGCAAGAGATGCAATTATACAGCTAAACTGGAGGCTAAGCTCTCTCAACCCAAGACTGGACCAGGCAGTCAAGAGGAGAAGGGAATTACTTGCATCAAGCAGTAAGAAACTTGAATAACCTGAGTCCTTTTAGGAAAGGCTTGGATTATTAGGTAGGAAAGAGTATTTGATCCTTCTTTAATTAGTGACAAACTCTTCCCAGGCCTTTAGTAGGCTCTGATCTTGACTTGTTGAACATTGAACACTGAACATTATACATTTTTTTTCTGAAGACGAGCAGTATGTATTGAAGGAGGCTAAGAAACCTGTAATTAAAAAAAACCTATTTGCCTAAGTGGAAAGGATTTGCTAGTTGGTTGTTGTTGTTGTGTCTTTCGGCTTTTCCCGGTTAGGGGTCGCCACAGCGGAACTCCAGTCCACTAATTTTTTCTTCAACAAAGGTACGCCCATTCATGCATGTCTCCAAGCAGAAGTCGCTCTAGCTGAGAATCAACCGGACAGCGTCTTACTGTGAGGCGACAACGCTACCACAGCACCATCACCGCGGGTATGCTAAAGTAAAAAAAAGACCATTTTCATGCCCTGACATCTCTGGTTCTGCAATATTTATGTGGGTTATAATCCTCTAGATTTTCTTACTATTATATCAAGACTAACCTTGCAGCCATCTCTGCTTGTCTATCAATAGACTCCCCCTCTCTGCTCTTGCCTTAATTGAAACAGTTCTTGAAGGGGGTTTTACATATTCACCCACATTGAAGACAGGTTGTTCGTTCATGGGATTTTAGTTTTGTACTGGAGAAACACTTTTTCCTTTTGAACCTGCTTATGTGGCTGATTTGAAGCTCTTATCTTGGAAAACACTGTTACTTATCGCCCTGATTTCTGCAAGAAGAGTTTCTGAGTTACATGCTCTTATTCAATCTTATGTAATCATTCACAAAGATAAGGAAACTCTGAAAACAAATACTTCATTTATGCCTAAAGTGGTTTCAGAGTTTTACCTTACTTCAGGCTATACATTTCATTGTTTTCTATCTAGATTTAAAAAATAAGGGAGAAAGAATTTTACACACTCTGGCTGTTCACATGCAACTCAGACAGTGTACTGACAGGACAAAAACCTTTAGGAAGTCTGATTATCTGCCTCTTTCCAATGAAGGCAAGAAAAAGGACCAGTCAATGTCAAAACGGACAATTTCTTAATGGCTGACTCATTGTATTCTCTTTTGTTACTCTCACCATAACAAGACACTTCCAGGCAGGGTAAAGGACTATCCCCAGGGCTTTGGCTACTTCTGTGTCTTATTGGAAATGAGTGGACTCTAGAAATATACTAGAGGCAGCATCTCGGTCATCTACACATTTTCACCAAGCACTAAAAATTACACCCTTTCTCTGGGACTAGGCTTTGCTGGGACTATTCTACAGAGGCTCCTGGACTCTGATCCTTCTTCCTCTTCCTTCATTTGCAAATCTGTGGTATTTTACCTATATATCTTAGGCTCTTGCGGCAGTCATTTGATGATGAACATGATACAGTAGTGTAAGTAAACTTACCATAACAGTAGATGTTAAAATAGCTTACAGTTACAGTGGAAACACCCCCTACTTTTATTATGCATTATGCCAAGATGTATATATTTTCCTCTTTCCTTCATCCTACCACATACTTAACACATATTAGCTGAAAAATTATATGGTGCTGCTTATTGTGATGGATTTGAAGTCTTCTTAAGACACTCAGTCTTGCTGGCTGGATTCTGCTGAAATCAAAATCTGTTTATAGTTGCATTTACAGTCTTGCTGCACACAGAAGCTTGCAGAATGTGGGTCTACTTGAAAACAAAGATACGCCAAAACACCGACGACGAGAACACCGAGACTGGAAGACAGACAACTGAGATGACCGACAGTTTAAAAACCCAATGCTGAGAACACCGACATGTTAAGGTAAGTGTGCGATAGTGACAGACTTTAGGGTTAGGGGAGGGTTAAGTGAGTTAGGGTTAGGGTGCGGGTAAGGTAAGTGTGCAATAGTGACAGACTTTAGGGTTAGGGTTTGGGTTAAGGTTAGTGCATAGATAGTTGTGTATGTAAGGTTTCGTGTACATTTGTAAGGTTTTTGGTGTGCTTGTGTTGTGTGTGTGTGTTTTTCGGAAAAGGTATTTGTTTTGTTTTGTTGATTGTCGGGATTGTGATTTGTCGGGCATATGAAGTTTCGTACTTTTAAACTGTCGGTTATCTCAGTTGTCGATCTTCTGGTGTCTGTGTTCTCGGCGTTGGTGTTTTGGTGTGTCAGTGTTTTCAAGTAGACCCACAGAATGTACACTGATAAAAGAATATACTTTGCAGCACCCAACTCAGAGCAGTAACAAATAGCTTTTTATAACAAACCACACGTACTAATGTTACAGCTTTTAGTTATTGTTCTACTTTACTTCTCAATCAGCATGGATGTTATAACATTTACCTCAGGGACAAAAGTGTCCCTACCAATACCCCTAACATAACTGGATTAATACAGATCTTCATATACAGTTTTAGTCATGCACACACATATACATTTCCTCTTGGTATTCTATTTTAGAGAATTGCTCATCCTGTAGAAACAATACTGATTGTTGCAGATGCTGACGAAAATGCTGACTTAATAATATTATTTTTAAGCTTCCTTGTTTAATAATTTCCTGACACATTTTTGCTGAATTTATGAGGCCAGCTTTTCTGACAGTGTGAACATCCTGTTTTTGTCTTTAGTATTCTATTTGGATCTTTGTATAAGAACATCTGTTCTTGTGCAAATGCTGATAAGTGCAGAAAATCATGTTTTTTAAGGAAACACATTGTAACAGTGTCTTTAAAAAAGCAGATTTTGCATTTTTGCTCTCACTGACAATGAAATGCATACATCCTGTTTTTAAGTATGTAAGGAAAGATGTCCATTCAGCAGATTTCTTATTTTCCAAGTCTTAGTCATTTATTATGGATGCTAACCACATATTGCTAAGCTCTATCTCTACATTTAAGCAAGCTTTATCTTATACCTTATTTATGTTGCATATTTGTAGCAAAGTTACTTTCAACCTTAATATATTGTTGAGCACACTCTAACAATTCCCTCTTTTTTTATTTTAAACCAGGGAAATAAATTCAGCATTATTTGATAATACTTTTTCATTATGACAATTAACAACAGTAACTTGACTAGCTTTTGCTAAGCAGATTTTCATACATGTAAATAATATACAGCCAAGCATTACAATAACAATAAAAGAAATTAAAAATACAGTGATTTTTCCTGTCCATTCTATAAATAGATTACTAAACCATTCACTCCAATCATCATTACAGTTTTTCTAGTATGTTGAGAAACTTGTGCAATCACTTCTAAATGTGCTTTTACAGATTCTGTTTTGTCTGGAATAAATGCACAACATTGTTCTCCTATTAAAGCACATTGGGATGCTAATATGTAATTTAATGCCATTCGATTTTGCAAAACCATAGTTCGTATAGCTGCCATTTCGATAGTAATGTCAAGGACTGCATTGAAAGTGGCATTTGCCAATACCTCAACTAGCTTAGATAGTTTTCTCAGCTCCCAGATGGCTTTTGCAGCCCCGTACCAAGTGAAAATACCTGCTCCAGAGATTACATAATCTCCTAAATCCATATCTTTTAATTTAATATAATCAAGATTTTGATGATATATACGTGATATATCTAAGGTGTCTACTGGATTTCCTGGACTTTCAATCACAGGTAATATATCCCTTTTCTTTTTTGCATTTTTAATGCTTCCTTTTGGTAACTCTTTTACATGATGCATTGCTGGCACCACTAAATCCTATATAACAGTTGCCATCCCATCCCTTTGGTAACCATTTATAAGCATATTTACCACAGATGTAATATTACCCATCTGATAGAGCAACACTGATATTTACCAGACTGCCATTTACTTGCCCCATGGTAGAAATTTTACCATGTACAACTTTAACGTTTTTATCTGTTTTACTTCGCCAACATGTAATATTGGTTTTACACTCATTTTTATCATTTTGTGAAAAATGAAATACTGCTGTGTCACTTAATATTAACTGACCGTTAATTGGTATTAAAATAGGAAAACCATGAGAAAATACTCAACGTACTGGTATGTGGTTGGGAAAATTTATCATTTCAATTGTTTGAATACAATTGCTATTACCCACTGGAACAGTTCCATTTTGTTGAAAAATGTGATCCCCTGCAGTATTGCAGATAACTGTACTCTTGCTTTACGTAATTGTACATTTATGACTTGATCTCCTGTTTCATTTATTAATACACTTCAACTACTAAGAGAATTTAGTGGAATAGGTATTAGAGGCATTACCCCTGTTATTTTTGGTATTAAACTACATAACCAACAATTAGAAACATTCCTGCTTTTTGCATACCAACATTACCTTGCCAAAAAAGTGTTAAAAGATGGTGACCAATCTTGTTCATTTTTCCACATTTCTTTACTCTCTGTCTTATGTAACTTTACAGTTTGATTAACAGGTTGTAAGTATAATTTAATACTAAGCAATACAATAATAGTTAGTATGATAGCTATTATCAATTAAAAAAAAACATCCTTTAAATAGAAATTGCATTGTTGAATCATTTTGCCTTTGGTCATCTGAAAATGGATTTCCAAAAGGATGCACTTTAAACCATATCAATTTCATTATGGTTTTCTCCGATGGAAACCTACAAGAGAATACATTTAATCAGATTTACATTACCCACTATTTTGATCATTCTTAGTTGATCTTTATGTATCAACATTGTTCTGTTTTTGTTTTCCTTTGATTTTGTACACTAATGGTCCAATTTGTTCCACTACTTCAAAAGGGCCTTGCCAATTGCTAGCCCATGGTCCTTCCATTTGGAATGTTTTTACCAATACTTTGGTTCCACAGGGAAGGTTTTCTTCAGCTGGTAATATTGGCACCTTTTTTCATAAATGGAATGCTTGCTCCCTTGCATTATAGTCACATATAGTAGTTAGTTGTTTTAGCCATTCCTGATGTTTGCTGATTTCTAGCATGGGCCTACCATTAGGTAAATCTGGGTCAAATGGTAATTATATGGACATTTTGTGGCCTGTCATTATTTCATACAGGGAAATACCTGTTTTGCTGTTTGGCGTTGCTCGAATACCCATTAAAATACCAGGCAGATGATGAACCCATGTATTGCCCTTTTCCAAGCATGCCTTTTTTAGACATTCTTTTAACGTCCGATTCATACGTTCTACAATGCCATTAGATTGTGGATGGTATGGTTCATGAAACCTTTGCTGTATGCCTAACAAATTACACATTTGTTTAATGAGATCACGAATAAACTGTGGGCCATTGTCTGACTCTATGACCTATGGCCACCCCCAATGACAGAAAATATTTTTCCATAAGGCTTCTGCTGTTGCCTTTGCTGTCATAGTTTTGGTAGGAATTGCTTCTAACCATTTTGAAAAGACGTCCACTACTACTAGTAGATACCTGTAACCTCCCTTTGTTGTTGGTAATGGACCTGCATAATCTATTTGAACTGCATACGATGGCCCATCCGCTGGCTGTACTCGATGTAACTGAGGCCTTTTGCTTTTAGCATTCACCTGCAGACAGATTAAACATTCTTCTACAGTTTTCAGACCTTTTTTAAATTTGGGTTCCAATACTTTTCTTTTACAACTGCCCATAACTTAGCAGTTCCTATATGGCCCAGTATTTGGTGATTTAACTTGACCAACTGGTGTGCCAACTGAAATGGTACATATGGCAACTGTAACTCTTTGGAGGTGGTGTATGCATAGTACTCCGTTGGTGGTATACCTGCTAATCTGCATTGATCAGTTTCTTCTTTTAACCCCTGTTGTTTTTGTATATTTACAAAGTCTTTTTCTATTGACTTTTCATCTAATTTTTTTAAGACACTAACTTCTACACTGGCATACTCATATTCTGGAAGTGCTTTTCCATTTTGTGCTGTTTGTTACATTTAACCTGTAAGTTTCACTGGTTGGCTTTTGATGTGCTTTTACTTTTAAGATGCTATACTGTCCTTGTTGTTTTGACATTGTTACAACTTTATATGTCTTTTAATACTTCAGCATGCCGTAATGGTTTACCTACACTATCTACAAATCCTCACCTTACCCAAGTTTCCATATGCAGTCTTAAAGAATTTACTACGTAAGCACTATCTGAAAAAATGTTAACAGGATTGTAATACTTTAGCACATACAATACTGCCTCCAGTTCAGCTCTTTGAGCTGATATATGCCCTGGTAACTTGATTAGTTCAGAAGAACCCAGCTGTGGATTCTCTGGAACTATGGCAAATCCTGTCCAGTATCTGCCTTGGTCCCAATATCGTGCTCCATCCACAAAGATGGATGGCTTAAAGTGATCAAAATCAGATGCTAAAAATTGCACATCAGGTGACATTATCTTTTCTAAACAGTTATGCTGTTTTCCTTCGTATCCCATGTGGTTTGACAAATAGTATTTGTCCCCTGTCTGTATAGTAACAGTTTTCATTCCAAAAAGTGCCATCCATTTTGCAAAGACTGCCTGACTAATACCATCTGTAATTTTATTCATTTCAAAATTGTCTATCAGAGCTTTTACTACTTGATGTGGTATTTGTACTATAATTCTAGAAAATACGGTCAAATATTCAGTTTGTTTAATACCCCAGTAAATGGCTAATAATTGCTGTATACATGGATGGTAGCCCAGTTCCACTGGAGTCATCTTCCTGCTAAAGAAAGTGACTAGGCGTAATGTTTTTTCCATTCTATTGTCGCCACCATGTGGCCATTCCTGTAGTAGTACCACAGACAGTGTTTTTTTTCCTTCTGCTGGTTGTAGCACAAACGGTAACCTTGGTGTGGGTGCTATTAATTCTGTAGCTTGTGCTAGTTTTACTTTTATTTGTGAAAATGCCTCCTCTTCATGAGATCCCCAAGATTACATTTAGTGATGACTGGCCATGTCCAGGAGGGTTGTGGGCTCTATCCCTGGTAAGAATTTATGGTGCCCCATCCACTCGTCCAGGTTCCTCTTGAACAGTGTTATAGAGATTCTCTGTTTCACATGAATTGGTAGCCTGTTCCAAAGATGCAGCAGTCGCTGGGAGATAAATCTGTCCCTTCAGCATGTCCTTTTTAATTTGCAGGCCATATTTAGGTCCCTGGAATGTGTAGCCCTAGTCCTGTTTGATTTATGGATATGCAACAAGTTCAGTAGGTTTGGGTCTTGGATTGCTCTGTAGGCCAGGCATACATTTCCCCAAACAAGTCTATATGTCATGGAGTATAGTGACAGGGACTTTAGTCCGTATGTGTAAGGCACATGCTGGAGCCCTTTGATCTTCTTTGTTAGAAACCTCTGAGGTCTCTCTAATTGCTGCAGGTGCTTAGTACTATACATATCAAACGGGGAGTTATATTCAATTATGGACTGGATAAATACTGAGTATAGAGGGTAATAACTTCTTTGCTATTGAGGTGATACCTTTACTAATCAAATGAGCTATGTAGAAAGCTTTCCTTACTACAGTAGACACATGGTGGTTGAAGTTAAGGTCACAGTTAACTTGTGATCCCAGTTCCTTTACCACTTCATGGGTAATTAGGATATTGTTGTTGATTTGACAATGTGAGGGGGACATTGTTTGTGCCGAAGGGAATGATGATGCATTTCTTTGCATTCAGTTTGAGACTGTGACTAATACACCAGTCGTTGGTCTGCATAAGACTCTCCTAGAGTATACTGGCATCATTTGGGGATTCAGTGATTGCGCCTA
The DNA here is from genome assembly GCF_019279795.1 of Protopterus annectens. Lineage (NCBI taxonomy): Eukaryota > Metazoa > Chordata > Ceratodontiformes > Protopteridae > Protopterus > Protopterus annectens. The sequence goes on from NC_056737.1 coordinate 1,912,045,735, forward strand.
GTTTGCAGTCATCTGCAAACTTAGTCAGCCACAACCTCTTAGTATTGACCTGAACTTTTGAGAAGTATATACCAAACAGTAGGGGGTCCCAGCACTGACCCCTGTGGCACCCCATTGGTAACAGATCTGCTGACTGAGGTGGAGTCACCCACTTTGGTATGTATGGTTTGTGAGCCAGTTGGCAACCCATCTTACAACAAAGGGGTTTACAGTTTGCTAAGTTTATCGGTAATGCATGAATGTTGTTTGGTTTACATTCAGTTTGCTACGTTTATTGGTAATGCCTGAAAGTTGTTTGGCACATTAAAATATCCGCTCTTTTGTCATGTATATGAGAAAAAGGGCTTGTTTTCTTTATTTTATATTTACCTCACAGACCTTTAAGATACCAAGGAAGTACTCTTCTTTAGTATTTTTCATGATTTTGATGCTGTTTGAAGTTGATGTTTTTGGCTGCTTGTGGCAATCAGTGAAATTTCTTAGCTTATTAAAATGACTAACATCAAATCAACAATATTTTGGCATGCTTGTGTAATTAAAAAAGGCTTGATCTGAAGAAGTTTACTTCATTTGTTTTTTACAAAACCAGAATTAGATCCCCAGAAGCCAGCTGGTGACCCATATACATAAAAGTGTACATTTTCAGGTGTAGCAGTTTGCTGCTGACCACTTGGCAAAGATTTGCACTTGCTAAAATCAAGTGTACATTTTTTTACATTTTCTTACATCTTTACAATAATACTGGTTCATCATACAGTGCGATTAGATTATAAAATTAAGTCTTAAAATTAAAACTTTTTAATGAAAATGTTTATTGTAAGAACACAATAAATTCTGGTTTTGTAAAAGTGTTAAGGGTGGGGTTTTGTATATATTCATTTGGTTTTTAACCTGTGGGTATTCAGATCCGGATTGGATCTGAGACGGCCACATTACTAGCATCTGATCTCAGCTCCAAGCTCCTCCCCTTACCCATAATGCTCATCTATCTCCTTCCTTCCCTCAGATCTTGTTTGTCACTTTCGAGTTTGCATCGTGTCTCTGAGCTCCAGGCTTATTTTTGGGTAAGTGTTAGTTTGCAGTTAGGTGTTACTGTAGGATTCCCCTACCCTCTTTTTTCTACCTCCCCTACCTCGCATCTTGTCATTGGTAAAAAAAAAAAAAAAGTTTTAGTGTAGTAGTTCCCTGTTCACCTCCCCACTACCCCATCTTGTTAATGAGCGAGTGTGTGATTGTGGTGTGTGTGTGTGTGTGTGTGTGTGTGTGTGTGTGTGTGTGTGTGTGTGTGTGTGTGTGTGTGTGTGTGTGTTTGTAAGCCTTTACTTCCCTGGCATGGCTAATACCCTGAAGCTTGTCTTTTGGAAGTGCATAGAATGTGGCCATAAGCTTTCCCCAGCTGATGGCCTAGCTCTGTGCATAGTGTGTTTAGGTGTGGCCCATCTTCTCATGGCCTGCACCATCTGTGCAGAATTTAACCCTAGGGCTCTTAAGGACAGAAGGGCTAAACTGGCCTTCTTCCCTCCTTGGGGACAGCTGCTCCTGTTACCACAAGCCTGGCCATGGCTGTGGTTGCTTCTACTTCTTCCCCTTCCCAAGCATCTGGGACTCAACCTCCCACCTTGCAGCCTGTGGATGGAGAAAAAGCTAAGGACAAATCTAAACAGGACAGACCCAGGGAAGAGATCCCTGGACCGCTCAGTTCCTTTGGGTTCTCCAACCAAGGCTATGACTTCTTTTAGGCCTGGCACCCCCCCAGCTCCACTCACCCAGTTTCTCCCCAGAGCCGGAGGTGTCCATACCACATTCCAGAGCCTTGACTCACCAGCACTCCAGGCTGGGGTCAGTGGCTTTGTCATCGCGCTCTACCCATAGTTGGAGCGAGGCAGAGATGGACAGAATGATGCGGAAATTCATCCGCACCCAGATCCAGTTGGAAGTCTTGCAAGCCCCCCTTCCCTCTGGAGCGAGGAGCTCACAACCCTTTTTCTCCCCCATTACTCCTTCTTCGATCTGACCCTCGGTTTTGGAGTCTTTGGATCTGAGAAATCTCAGGCTCGGGGGGTTCTTTGTATGTCGATGCTGGCCATTGCCTTGAGTGTGTTGGATACTACCAGTTTAGATCCGAGCTCTCAAAGCCGTCGTCTCAGCGTCAGATCTGAGAGGGTTCTGTTGGCTCTGAGTTTGTTGGACCGCAGTCGCCCCTTGGCATCTCGGCTCCTGTGGGCTTGGCTTCAACTCCCTCGCTGAATCTGAGGACAGTGGCCCCCTTGCTTGTTTCCCAGGATGTCTGCTCTCCTTTGGCATTCGATGTGGTGGAGAGGATCATCTCAAGTGGGTCGAGACCCCTGACCATTTCCTCCTCAGATTCCACCCCAACTCCCTTGGTTCTGGGTACGGCTCTGACTCTTCTGTCATCTCAGGGACAGCCTGTGCTTGCTATGCCCCAGGAGGTTCCCCCTCGGAAACAGCAGGAAGTTTGCGAGTCCTCCCTAGAGAGTCCCACTGAGGAGGTGCCTCACAAGCGAACATGTAAAAGGAAGCACCTGGACTCCTCTCCAGAGTCTGTCATGGATGAGACTGACTTGGAGGAAGGGGAAGGTTCCCCCAGATCACCCCCAAGGATGTGTCCTTTGGAGACATCATGGAACTCCTGCACCAAAGAGGTGGGTGATCCACCCCAAAAACCAAAACCAGATGAGTCAGTGTTGCTGGAGGAATACTGTACAGGCCCATCTACCTCTTGGGTGCCCCCCCCCCTCTGCAGATCCACTTGTGGACCATCCCCCCAGACCAATCTGGATCAGGCTTCTATTCCAGGTTCTTTTTAGTACCAAAGAAAACGGGGGACCTAACACCAATTCTGGATCTTTCCACCTTGAACCTTTTTGTACCCAAGGAAAAATTCCAGATGGTCACCCTACAGTCTATTCTGCTCTATCTGCAGGCAGAGGATTGGATGTGCTTAATAAACCTCAAGGGGGCAAACTATCACATCAAAATGAACAGATGCTCCTGCAGGTTTCTCTGCTTCCAGTTGGGGGCCAATCACTATCAGTTCAGAGCCCTACCCTTTGGTCTCACCACAGCCCCCAGGGTGTTTACCAAAGTAATGGCAGTAGTAGTGGCTCACCTGAGGCTTCAGGGGATTCAGGTCTAACCCTATATGGACGATTTGCTCCTTGCTGCCCCTACCAAGCATCTACTTTGCAGAGCCAGGGACTACTTCCTTGTGTTAGCACACAGTCTGGGCATCACTGTCAACCTCAGCAAATTGTCTCTGATTCTAGTACAGAGTCTAGACTTCATTGGAGCCTGACTGGATACAGTTCAAATGTTAGTTTATTTCACCCCAGAGAGGATGCACATTCTAAGACTTCATGTATCTTACATTCTTCAGACTTCCCTTCCATCGGCAGAAACAGTGCTGCGGGCTCTAGGTTCTATGGCAGCCACAATCAATCTTTTACCCTTGGCATGTCTTCACATGCGAGTCCTTCAATGGACTCTAGTGGTCCAGTGGTCTTTTCTGGACCTTCCTCTATCCCATCTGATTCATATATCTCAGGCGTGCAGGGAATATCTCCTTTGGTGGAGCCTCTCCCCAGATCTTCTCGAGGGATGTCCATTTCTCCCAGCCTTTCCCACCACCACAGTGACCACAGCTGCTTCCCAGCTAGGGTGGAGGAGCATTGCTCGGGGCAAACAGTCCAAGTGACGTGGTCCACCTCTGAGACCAATTTGTATATCAATCTCCTGGAGATGAGAGCAGTTCATCTAGCGTTGCAAGCCCTTCATGGCCATCTTCCTCTGGGGGGCAATTGCTATCTAGTCAGACAACATGTTCATAGTCTGGTATATAAACAAGCAGGGTGGAACCAGATCTTATCCCCTTTGTCACAAAGCCATGAGAGTGTGAGAATGGGTGATTTCCACCTGCCACTTTCTATGGGCAATGCGCATTCTGGGATGGTCCAACGTTATAGCAGACAGGCTCAGCAGAACTATTCTGATGCCTTACGAGTGGTCTCTGAATCCTTCAGTAATGACTCAAATATTCCTCAAGTGGGGTCAGCTTTGTTGCGATCTCTTTGCATCTCCTTCCAACATGAATTGCAGTGAGGTCTTTGCTCTGAACCCCCCTTGGGGGGAAGCCCCCAGAGATGCACTAGTTCATGCTTGGCCTCTTGGTCTTCTTAATGCTTACCCCCTGTTACCTCTCATCCCAAAGCTTCTTCAGAAAGCTCGCAGGTCGGGGAGCTCAGTAACCCTCATTGCCCCATTCTGGCCTCAACATGTCTGGTTCCCCTCCCTTTGGTCTCACCTGTTAGTTCCACCATGGATCTTGGATCTGGTTTTGGACCTCATCTCTCATGCTTCTGGGATTCCTCACCCAGACCTGGTCAGTCTGAAGCTCACTGCTTGGCTGCTCCAGTTCCAGTGATGATTAGGACTCCTGGTTTATCATCTCTGGTCAAGACTATATTGGTGACAGCTCACAAATCTTTCACCAGGAAAATATATCGTAGCAAGTGGAAACGTTTTTCTTTATGGGCCTCTCAGTGGGAGTTAGATCCTTTTATGGCTCTGGTCCCGGGTGTTCTAGAATTTCTAGCTGGTATCTTTCACCAAGGTGCTAGCTCTTCTACTGTTAAAGTCCAATTGGCTGCCATCTGTAATTTTCATGTGGGGAAGAATATGGCTTCTCTAGCTTCCTCTAGGATTTGTAAAGCCTTCCTTAAAGGTGCCTTTCAATTATGGCCCCCGGTGAAGGATCCTACACCTCCTTAGGACCTTACCTTTGTTCTTCAGGCTCTTGTCTCTCCTCCCTTTGAGCATGTGGCATCAGCAGATTTACAGTTTCTTTCCTGGAAGACAGCCTTCTTAGTGGCCATCACTTCGGCTAGGAGGGTGTCAGAACTTCAAGCATTGTCCATCAAAGTTCCATATATGATTTTTCATAAAGACAGGATTTCCCTGCACATTAATTCTTCCTTTTTCCCTAAAGTGGCTTCAGAAGCAAATATCAATCAAATTATCAATTTACCTGTCTTCTTTCCTAACTTCCAAAACAGAGGTGAATACAAGTTGCATTTATTGGATGTACGCAGACAACTGAGGTTTTATTTACATAGAACAAAATATTTTCATAAATCTGACCAGTTGTTTGTCTCTTACCACAAAGCCTTTGTAGACAAACCAATTTCCAAAGTTACTATTGCTCATTGTATTTCACAATGTATCATTCGAGCATACTCTGATAGAGGTATCTCCCCTCTGGGTCAGGTGAAAACCCATTCAACTAGATCTATGGCAACATCAGCGCTCTTTTGGTCTAGGATTTCGCTGGATGATACCTGTGCTGCAGCTACTTGGTCTTCAACTCACACCTTTATATCCGATTACAAATTGGACATTGTGTCTATGAGTAGGGCATCCTTTGGTTCTGTGGTGTTCCAGAATATCCTTCCATGAGTGCCACCCAGTGTTGGTAGCTGGGGATGACTCTGTCCCGCAGGTTGAAGACCAAATGAAGTAAACTACTTCAGATAAAGAAGTTATATACTCACCATAACATTCCATCTGAGTAGTTGTATTTCACTTGTCTTCAACCATCCCCACTCCTTCCCCCTGACCTTATCAGTATTGTCCTATCCTGGTATAGGAGAGGTGTACTCTTGTGGCTTTCCTGGTCATGCTTGGCCTAGGTTTGTGAAAACTCTTTAGTGGTAAGGTCTAATTGGATCAGGCTTATGTTCTCTTGTACAACAAACTCAATTTGAAGGAAGGAAGGAAGGAGATAGAGGGGCATTATGGGTAAGGGGAGGAGCTTGGAGCTCAGATCAGATGCTAGTGATGCGGCCATCTCTGATCTGATCCAGATCCAAATACCCACAGGTTGAAGACAAATGAAGTACAACTACACAGATGGAACATTATGGTGAGTACATAACTTCTTTTTTTCTTTATTTTGTATTTACCACACTTCCTTTAAAGGATACAAATAAAATGTTTTTCTTTTTGTTCTTTCTTAGTACCTTTCCTACTTCTAGTGTTATTTGGACTTGACAGAGGGCTGTTTGTGCCAGTCAGTGAAATTGCCTGGTATATTACAATGCCCGTAATCACAGAGATGCTATTTTAGCTTGTTTGTGTGATAAAAGGACCTTTTGTCCTTATTGTAGGTACATTATGTCCTTTTAAGGATACTAAGGGAATGGTGTTTTCAGTCTATTTTAGTGCTGTTCCTGCTTCCGGTGCTGTTAGGTGTTGATTGATGGCTGTTTGAGCCAATCAGTGAAATCACCTGACTTATTAAAATACTCATGTTCAAGTGGATGTGAGAAGACAGGATGTCTCACGTCAATGTGAAGATGTGCATCTTTGCATGATAGTGTAATAACAGGAGACGTGGTAAATAGTAACACAACATAATGGTGTAAAGTCAGACTCAGTGCTAAAAACTGCACTCTGTAAAAGATTACTCTCTGTCAGATACATACTCCTATACTTTCCATTCTATTACATTTATCATAAGTATAGTTCAATCACTCTAAATTATTGCTTGCTTAAATTTGTTACTTGGAAGAAGTGCTAGTGTATTTAAACTAACTTAAGTATCATTCTACTTTACAACTAATATGACATGAAAACTTTTGTTTTACGTTTTACTCTGGTATTTATACTTGGGCTTCTAGTGCTTATATTCTGGCTTACTGCTAGAATATATTGTGTAGGAAATTACTTAGCTTGCTGCACAGAACTCTTTAACATTATTAATTGCATATCCATTAACACGGATAAAAAACTTAAACAGGTTTCATACCAGTGGTTACTGACAATGAGCTACCACTTTTCATTACTAATTAATTTTTCCAGCATTTATTTTGTATGGCCCCACATAGGTTCATAGGTTCATAGGTAGGTACTAAGCTATCTGCCTGAAGGCATTTATAAGACTAGCCAGAATGTGTTGGCTTTTGGTGCCCCCTTAGATTAGTTCCCTGTGTCTCTGTCCAGCAGACCCATTGAAGTGATCCCTGGGGTAAACATTCTGTTTCCCATCCACTCATCAAGGTTTCTCTTGAAGAGTGTTAGTGAGGAGCTCTGCCTAATGTAGATTGGAATCTTGTTCCAAAGCATGGGAAATCTCTGGGACAGGAATCTATCCCTCCAGCACATCCTATTTATTGTTGTGGTGAGGTTTAGATCCCTAGAGCGTGTGACTCGAGGGGATATGGTTTTCTTTAGGTGGAGTATGTCCATCAATTCTGGGTTGGACATGGCCTTGTATGTCAGGCAGAGATCACCTCTGAGTAGGCGGTATGCAACCGAGTACAGCTGGAGTTTCTTCATTCGGGCTGCATAGGGCATCTGTTTGAGGCCAGTGATCCTCTTGGTGAGGTATTTCTGTGGTCTTTCCAGCTGTTGCAGGTGTCTTGTAAGGTACATCCCAAATGGGGCATTGTACTCTATGATGGGTCTGATGAGTGATGAGTAGAGGGGCACAATGACCTCTTTCGATCTGGATGCAAACCCTTTTGAGATTAGGTGTGCCACATAGAAGGATTTTCTAACCACTTTGGCAATGTGATTATCAAAGGAGAGGTTACAGTCTACTTGGGTCCCCAGATCCCTTATTACGTCTTCCGTATTTAGGGGACTACCACCTATGTGGTAGTTTGTGAGTACTTTGTTTTTTCCAAAGGGGATGACTATGCACATTTTGGCATTTAGCTTGAGGCCATGATTTTCACACCAGGTATCTGTCTCAGTGAGACCCTTTTGGAGGATGTCTGTGTCAGCTGGAGAGTCAATTACAGCCCCTAGTTTGCAGTTGTCTGCGAACTTGGTCAGCCATAGTCCTCCTGTGCTTACCTGTACCTCTGAAAAGTATATGCCGAACAGGAGGAGTCCTAGGAATGAGCCCTGGGGAATGCCACTTGTAACCGGTTTAGAGTCGGACCTAGCTCCCGCAACTCTCACCATGTGGGCTCTGTCCGTGAGCCAGTTGGCAACCATCTTGTGATGTAGGGTTTTATGTTCAGGCTGGTGAGCTTGTCTATAATACCAGAATGGGGTAATCTATAGCCTTGGTAACTGTCTCAAAGAAGTCCACCAGGTTTAGGAGGCATGATCTGCCCTTAACAAAGCCGAACTGGATAGGGTCCAGTGTTTGGAGGTTCCCAATGTCTCTGTTAATTAGTTCCATGATGATGTGCTCCATAGCCTTTCAGGCTTATAGGGCGATAGTTCCCGGGGTCTGTTGTGGCTCCACCTTTGTGGAGTGGAATAACCGTTGCTGTGTGCCACTCTATGGGTACGTAGCCTGTGGAGAGGCTGAGTTTGAATAGTGTGTTTAGGTGAGGGGTTAGTTTGTCTTTGAGCTCATGTAGGATGCAGCCTGGGACACCATCCGATCCCATTAATACCATATTTTTGGCTTTGGAGAGGGCTATTTTAACCTGAGTATCTGTGATTTCAGGGGCTCTACATTCTTCTGGTATGGTTATGGGCCTTTTATGGGGTGAGAGGGGTGTGAAGTTTGCACTGAACCTGTCTGCCAGGATGTTGACGATATCGGTCAGTTCAGTATATTTTGTGCCATTCTGCACTAACTTCATGCAGATCTGAGCATTGCCACTTTGATTCTTGACATATCTAAAGAATGCCTTGTGGTTATCTATGGAGTCCTTGGCAATTTTTCTTTCGAAGCTCGCCTTGGATGATTTTATGAGGGATCATAGTTTCTTGCTGATACTGATCAGGGATGTCTTCCCTTCTTGGGATTGTACTCTTTTCTGTACTAGTTTCCTCCTTTTATTGTGTAGCTTATTTATGGCAGGGGTCCACCAGACTGGTTTCCTTTTCTTGGAGGAGTGAGTCTTGGTTTTGCTTGGGATAGCACAATCCATGCATTCTTGTAGGTGCTTGTAGAATGCATTAGTAAAGGATTTTGCAGCTTGAACTTTCCACCTTGGTCTTAAGTAATGTGAAGTTTGCTTTTGAAAGTTTTTCACGGTGGTTTCCTTGTTCGGGGGTGGGGGTGGAATGTGGATATCCAAAGTGATTTGTTTATGTCAGATCTAACCAGTGAGGGGTTGACCTCTGGTGTGGAACACCGGTCGCCCATGTTGGTGATGACCAAGTCCAATATGTTATCACCTCTGGTGAGAATGTTGACCAGTTGATCCAGGGCATTTGAGTTTATAAATTCTAGGAAATGTTGGGCAAGGGAGTTAGTACGTGAGTAGTTCTCCCAGTTAATGTTTGGGTAATTGAAATCACCCAATATTAGGGTTTTGGTAGGACCTTTATGTTTCCCAGTGTTTCCAGAAATGCAGAATGGGGGTCCTAGGACATAGTAGGTGATCTGTAGCAAGCTACAATTTGAATTACAGTTTTACCTGTTGTTAGTTTCACGTGGATGATCTCTGAAGCATCGTGCTGTACCACTAACCTGGAGGTGTGGGTATCCTTGATGAATATGGATAAGCCCCCGCCTTTTGTATTTTGGTCCGGGTTCTGTGGCTGAAATGTATGGTATGAGTTGTAGCCTAGTAGTGCTGGGGTGCTCTCCGGAGCCTTAAACCAGGTTTCTGTTACTGCACATATATCAATTTTCTCCATACTGAGGAGTGCCTTGAGTGCATGCATTTTGAGGTTTAGACTTCTGGTATTGAGTAGCATTACCCTCAGTTTTTTGTTACTTGTGCTATTTACGGCGGTGGATTTGTCTTTTGAGCCTTGCCTAAAAAAGGCACTATGGGGGTGGCAAGAGCCTTGGCCAGTATTCAAAAGCCTAAGGGTGACAGGTGCAAGCTGTCTCTAGCGAAGCAACGTGGCTTGTCGAGCATGTCATCGCAGGCAGACAGACACTGGATCCCCTTTGAATGGCACCAGAAACTTAGCCAATTGTTGAAATTCATATTTTTTTCTTTATACTGTGGTATTATTCTTGATGAGGGCAGGATGCTACTCAGGGTCAGAGTCATACCGTCCTGGGCTACGTGATCAGAGAGCTCTTCCATGTCTCTTTTCATGTAGTCCAGGGAGGTACGGCTCAGGTCATTCACACCAACATGGACAATGACAGAGTCATATTTGTACTTGTTCTGGAGTGACCTGAGTGCTTGTGTTATGTGGCAGATCCTGGCACCCGACAGGCAGCTAACAGTAACCGTCTCCTTATTCAGCCTAGTGAGTAGGATGTCAGTGTGCCTGACTATAGAGTCACCTATTACTAGTATGTTGGGTATGTTATTTTGCCTTAAGGGCTGTGAATGCGTGGCACACTGGTTTTGTGAAGTATGTGTTTCATGGTTTGCGTTGGGGGGGTGGAGGTTGCTTGGATGTCTGCTTTGGAGGTCTCTGTTGCTTTTGCAGATTTTTATTTACAGCTTCCAAGTATGTTTTTGTGTATTTCTGTGTTTTTTGCCGGTGCTGGTTTATTTTGGTCTCTAGTATAATAGAAGGAAAAAGCATATATTTAAGAATGGATACTTTAATTTGTTATAAGCTGGAGGACCTGATGAAACACAAATTCTTGATTCAATGTAACAGATATGGTGTTTATATGAAAACTACTGAGTCAGCTATTTATAACCACTGTTTGAATTATTCCAAACAAGATGAGTTATTGATTGTATTAGAAGGGGAAAGTGTAGACAACAACTCCTGAATGGCCCTGTAATAATTTTACTGCAATTTGCATTGTCACTGAATTTGTTAAATTCTGGAAAGATGGTGCTCAAGTGAATATGACAGCCAGTTTTGATACATCTAATGATGGGATCAGTAAAGATAGTAATGTTAATACAAGGGCAAGAAACAGGAAAAAAGGAAATCTTCCTCAACACTGGCAACCTCTTTGAACCTAAGTCAAAAAAGCATGAAACTAAAATAAACCATGCACATAAGAAAAAGGAAGCCAAAACATATATGGACAAAACAAGTAAAACAGATTAAACAACAGGGGCAATGGGCAAGGCGGGAGTGAGTCAGGCTCTGAGACATGTAATAAAAATATCCAAAAGAGTACTTCAGAAAGTAAACCTGAATTACACTTTGCTAAGAATTCTATAATATTTCAAGACCTAAAAGTACCTTTTGTATTGGATAATTAATCAGTACAGCCTCTACCAGTACTTTACCCAAAAATTGTGGTACTAAACCCAGGAAATGAAAGCAAATGTTTGAGAGGTAATAGCAGTAAGAAAAAACATGAGAAACCACAAGATAAAAGTTTTAAACAGAGACCTTTAGGAGGATTATGTAAAATCTCTCACTTAGATGGTCCTTAGGAGCTAACAAAACTAAATGAATTGCCCCCTACTTAATTGTAGTAAAGATGAGACTCTGTGTAATGATAAAACTGAAATATCCAACAACAAAAGCAATCAAGATGAAGTGCCGTGGAATAATATAGAAAACAAAAATGCAGAGTCTCAAATACTGACAGCAGACAAGAGGTCCTTGTACTGTGTGATTATATTCATAGAAAATTAACTGACGCTGTCCGGTTCGATTCTCAGCTAGAGCGTCTTCTGCGTGGAGACATGCGTGAATGGGTGTACCTTCGTTGAAGCTTGTGCGTCAGGGCTGGTAACTCAGCATGTAAAAATCAACTACCAATCATTAGCAGACCGGAGTTCCACTGTGGCGACCCCTAACCGGGAAAAGCCGAAAGACACAACAACAACAAGATAAGACCCCTATCACAGTAATTTCACTTCCATGTGTAAATTTAATTGAAATTACAACTTGATTGAAGAGGTTGAAATATAGCAGTAATAAATATAAGCATGTGATTATTCATGTCGGAGCCAATAGTCATAGCACATACCTTTGAATTACATGAAAAATGCTGTCTTGGGAGTCCTAAAAATAGCAGAAATAAGGAAAATGGAAATGATCATTAGTGAGATATTTCCCTTTTTTACCGTGGAACGAGTGTCTTCTTCTTCTTAAGGCCCATAAGTACAACAGTTAGATTAGACAGCTATGTGCACTTTATTCTCTAAAAATCCTGACATATTGGGTTGAATGTAAAATTAATTATTGACTGTGTCACAGATGGCTGTCATTTGATCCACTGCAGGGATTACTTAAGTACGAAGATGAGCAAATATGTAAAGTATTTTAGACAATGAAATGCCAGCCCAGGAAATGGAAGATCTGATTATTGCGTAAACGGATATTACTGCAACTCTTGAAGCATTGGCAACACATATCATGCATTACACAGCTTAATTAAAAAAGAAAAGTACACAGCTGTGGCAATAGCAGAGATTTGGAATTCTAGGGTATTATTTTAAGCCTGTGATAAATGTGAATCTGCATGGAGATACAAGAGGTGTTGCGGTTCTCTTACTGCAACATTATACCATTTCTTGTACTCCAGTAATGACTATCATTTAGAAACTGTAGCAGTGGACATTTTAGGTTTAACATATCTTGACAAGTAGAGTCTAATTGTGATTTGTAGAAGTCATTTTATAAATATGGATCCTCATCATCAGGGTCTGAGACATGTCTAGCTAAAATAATGGACATCAGTAACATATAATCCAAACACTGACTGGACTAAATTATACAAGGAAAACTAATTCTGATTTTGAATTTCTAAACCTACTTTTATACCAAGGTCTAAACCAAATAGTAAGAGATAAAAACAAAGTGATAACAGATTTGATTTTATTGCCTCTAATCTTGACACTATTGTGTCCAATGTCACAATAAGTCTGCCTTTGGGTACATCAGATCAAATTCAATAACATTTGATATTTATGGAGTTATATAACCTCCTCAACTAACTAGTAGGTAGAAGTATGGACTAGTAAATCTGGAGTCTTTAAAAGAAGATATCAGGCCCATTGGGTGGAATACCAAAAGTAAAGCTATAATTAAGGAATATAGATATTCAACACTGAACTTACAAAAGAAGTCAAGATGTAGATGTGGTTGTTATGAATAAAGAGGATTACTTCAACAAAATGACGACAATGTTAAATGACAACAACACCTATGAAAAGGTGTCAAAACATGAAATTCATAGAGCATACACTAAACTGGATTGGATCATGTACGAATACTTGATGGATGGAGTCATTACTAAGGATGAATACAATTTTCTTAATGTGGAACATCCCATGACTCCATCCATCTTTGGTATTCCAAAAATTCATAAAAATGTCTATGAGCCACCATTTAGACCTATAGTCTCTGCTAGAGGGTCCAAAACGGAGGCTATGTCTTCCTTTATTGACTTTCAGTGTAAGGAGGTTTTAGGCAATTTGGACCATATTGTAAAAGATTCATGGCATTGTTTGGATAAAATTAGAACCAAGCTTGTTGGAATAAATCTTGAGTTTTCTATGGCCACTATTGACATTGTAAGCCTTTTTACTGTAATACCGCACAAGCAAGGTTTAGAAATGTTTGAGGCAAGCCTATTCAAGTTTGGTACATTCAGTAACGACAAGTGTAAATTTTTAAGGGAATTAATGGAATTAGTTTTTGAAAACAATTATATATTCTTAAATGGTGAATATTTCAGACAAAAAACTGGGGTAGTGATGGGGGCACGATGCGCTCCCATTTATGCCAACCTTGTGTTGGCTTTGTGGGAGACACAAATGTTGTTTTCTTAATGCTTTTGAGATGATGTTGTTCTCTACTTGAGGTTTTTGGACGATATTTTGATTTTCTGGAAGGGTACTAGAGAAAGTTTTATTGAATTTGAATCATTCTTAAACACTACAACTACTTTTTTGAGTTTCACTAGTAAGATAGTTGACAATTACTGTGAATATCTTGATATATTATTATATAAAAATAATGGTAGGATAGATACCAACATTTTTCGGAAAAAAACACATTCCAATTCCTTTTTACACTTTGATAGTTGTCACCCTTACCATCAAAGGAAGAATTTAATCAAAGGACAGATGGTAAGGTTATCAAGAATTATTAGTGACGACAACGTTTTCTGTGATGAAATGAAAATATTGTCTAGTATGTTTTCTGATAAAGGATACCCAAAGGAATTGATTGATAAAATAAGTACTGAGATACGGACCAAAAGAAAACATATTTATCAACTGATTATCAAGTTTGGTACTACAAATGTTATCAGTGAGAATAGACCATTTACTGGTAATGATGCTTTAGTCATCCCCTACAATGATACATCCATGAAAATAGTAAATGCTGTAAGAGAAAGTTGGTCTAGTGTATTTACGAACAATGATGAATGTATAGATATTTTGGGCTTATTGCCGAAAATTACCTACAGTCGAGGTATGAATTTAAAAGAATATTTTGAATCAACACAGGTTATGAATACATACCTTAAGTTCAAGATGGGCAAATGTGGTGTATGCCATGTCTGTAGATATATTAATTATGGTCCATACGTAGTAGTCCCAAACTTTGGAAAAACTATTAGATGCCCGGGACACTGCAATTGCAAAACAAAAATGGTAGTATATCTTGCCACCTGTTCTACATGCCCAGCATACTATGTAGGGAAAACTATTAGGATACTTAAAGACCGAATAGGAGAACATGTAAGAGATATCAAAAAGAAAAAAAGACACTAGTGCACTTTATATACATAGCACAAGATGTGACAATTTTAAAAGGTTTTTATTTTTTGTGATTGATAGAATACCCTACAACAATAACAAAGGTGGTGACAAAAAAACATTATTAGAAGTTAAGGAGTGTTTGTGGCATCTAAGATTTAACGCAAACATGTACCCTGGTATCAATGACTATATTTCCATAGCCAGTATACTCAAATACAAATCACAATTCATATAGTTACAGTTTTTATTCAATTTTTATAAGTATTTAAGGTCTATTTAAATAGTTTTGTTTTGTGTGTTTTATATTAATAAAATTAATAAACTAATATATTAATTTTTATATTTTTAGTAATGTGTTAAAGTTGTAATTAAGATTATTTTTAACTATCATATTTATTATAAGTATTTATTACAAGCATCTATTACATGTATTATACACAGATAGTTAATTATTCCTCCTTAGAATTGTAGATATGGATTGTCTTTTTTTGTGTATTCATACACAAATATATACATATTTTTTAGGGACTATATGTATCCTGAGATCTAATTAACAATTGATGTTTCTGCATTAGTCACAGTTGATTAACTAATTGAATTACCATTAATTGCTGCTTCTATTTAAATTAAAATTTTTGTGAATGTGATTGTACTCTGAAGATGCCCACTGTATGGGTGAAAGCGCTAAGTACTTTGTTGGTGTGTTAACAAGATTACTAGCAATAAACCAGTGTCCTATAGTGGATTTGGTTCGTCTTGACTGTTTTACAAGTCAAGATGTAGGGCTGGATTCATAAACTTACCACAATACATATACATTGCAGTACATTTTTTTGTATTCAGTAAGCAGACTTACATGGTGCTGCATTGTCCTCCAACATAATGACAAACAAACCCAAATAGCAACTCCTTGATCACTGGCATTGTAATATACCAGTCAACTTCACTTACTGGCACAAAGTACTTTGTTGGTGTGTTAACAAGATTACTAGCAATAAACCAGTGTCCTATAGTGGATTTGGTTCGTCTTGACTGTTTTACAAGTCAAGATGTAGGGCTGGATTCATAAACTTACCACAATACGTATACATTGCAGTACATTTTTTTGTATTCAGTAAGCAGACTTACATGGTGCTGCATTGTCCTCCAACATAATAACAAACAAACCCAAATAGCAACTCCTTGATCACTGGCATTGTAATATACCAGGCAACTTCACTTACTGGCACAAAGAGCCATCTATCAACTCTAAATAGGGCTGGGCCCCATGGTCATTTGGAATGTTAATGAGGCATGCTAGAGGAGAGCCATATGTTAAGCAGCCATGTGCTCACTCCCCAGATCTGCCCTCAAGAACTGTTTTCATAGTTACAAAACTGCACAGCTTGTTGCCTTGGGATCTCTGCAAAGAAAATTTACCAAGAAAATACCACAGGTAAATTGATATACATATACAGAAAGATGCCAGTGCTTGAATTTATTCATGGTTCAATATAGGTGGGTGGGAGGGTGGTGTAATGGTTAAGGTGTTTACCTTAGAAACACAAGGTGCAGGGTTTGCTTCTCACAGGGGGTAATTGGCTAGGCTTAAAGTGGTCCATGAGGGCAGTTAGCCTAGTAATAATCTATGAATCTATGAATTATGGCTTACAGAGCCTTCAGAGATGAACTATTAAGAGTCTCATTAAATCTGTGCATTTATTTGAACTCTGGAACTCACAGACACAAAAACTTGAGTTTTCAAACTTTGTTAAACAAAACTAAGATAAGAAGTAAGATAAGAAGTATACATATAGCACAATGTATCCCACTTGCATGAAACAAATTACTATATCATTTTCACTCTTAACCTTGACCAATTTGAATGTAACCTGAATACTCTGAATGGAAAATTGGCTTATGACCCTAGTTTCAGGGGGTCAGTGCTCTTTAACACCCTGTGGGTCTGATCATTGAATTTATGAACTTATGAGCATATCAAAGACAAGAGGTACAATATAAACAGCATTGTTGTCTTACATTTAGATACATGCATACATAAAGCAGATATTAGTAATCAAGTGCGCCAACTTTTTAGCTTCAGAAGTTCATAGGCAGGCACCGGGCTGTGGGCCCAAGATCTATTTAAGCTTAGCGAAGGTCACACAGAATTTACAAAAATATTGCTGACGTGTCAATATCCCAAGGAATTTTACGGTTATGAAATAGGCTTGTATACATCAAATGTTCACAGGCTGCTCATGTGCATTAGGGACATAGGTGCCAGACCAGGAGTAAATTTGTGATTTCCTATCCATTGTTCCAAGTTAAGTTTAAATAGGATTAGGGATGAGCTTTGCTTCACATGTTTGGGAGGCTGTTCCAGAGAAGAGATAATCTTTGAGACACATACCTGTCCCTCCAACATGTCCTGTTTATGTTTATGTCACAGACAAGGTTTTGGTCCTTAGAATGTTTCTTTTTCTGATACTATTTATTTTGTGATTGTGCAACAAATCCATCAGTGTGGGATCATAGGAGGGTCTATATTATAACATTGAATCTTACAAAGATCGAATGTTATAATATCGAACCCGTAATGTCAAACGCTGAAAACAGCGAAGGTGCAGGACATCGAATTCTTTCCCAGGGAAAGAATTTGGTGGGCCGTTGCTGTGGCTTCACTATTTTCAGAGTTCGATATGTTGGAGCATTATGGGTCGAGTTCAGGTAAGTGTGCGATTGTGTGTAGGTTAGGGGGTGGATTAGGTGAGTTAGGGTTAGGGAGCAGGTCAGGTAAGTGTGCGGTTGTGTGGACGTTAGTGTAAGGGCGTGAGTCAGGTAAGTGTGCGATTGTGTGTAGGTTAGGGTTAGGGGGCGGGTTAGGTGAGTTAGGGTTAGGGCGCGGGTGAGGTGAGTGTGTGATAGTGACGGACCTTAGGGTTAGGGTCAGGTTAAGGTAAGTGGATAGATAGTAGTGCATGTAAAGTTTAGTTTAGGTTTAGATGTAGGATTTTAAGTGTATGTGTGTGGATGGCTATTTTTTGTGTGTGTTTGTGCTGTGTGTATGTTTCTCGGAATAGCAAATTTTTTCCCTGGGAAAAAATTCGCTATTCTGACTGTTCAATGTTTTCAGACTTCAGTGTTTAGGGTTTGATATAATAATATTCGATATTAGAGAACTTCAATACTATGATATAGACCCTCATAAGATACCTTGTAGGCTAGTTATAGATCTTGGCACAGAAGTCTGTAGGAGACCAAATACAGTGCTAGGACTTTGAGACAGTCTATATAGGACTTGTTGTTTACTCCCTGTATTCTTTTTATGAGGAACCTTGTGGTCTCTCAATTTGCTTCTAGTGCCTGGTCTGGTACATGATTCATTTGATGAGAGCTGAATACAGTGGAATAATTACCTCTTTGAGCCTGGATGCCATGCCCTTAGTTATAAGATGTGCAATATAGAATGATTTTTTACTGCTGCTGACTTGTGGTGGCCAGAGGTCAGGTTACTGTCAACATGCATTCCCAGATCCATGACTAGATCTACTTTTAGGGGTGTATTATCAATGTGGTAATTTCCATAGGTGGCTGTCTTTCCAAAGAGTACCATTTTGCATTGTTTCACATTGAGTTTTAATTCATGGCTTTGGCACCAGTTGTTTGTATGTATTAGGACCTCTAAGAGCGTATATGTGTCTTTAGGTAATCCATTGACCTCTCCTACTTTGCAGTCATCTGTGACATTGCTAGCCAGAGGATATTGTTGTCTGCATTATCTTCAAAGTAGATTCCAAATAAGAGAGGCTCCAGCACTGATCCCTGTGGGACTTCACTAGTGACTGTCCTCTTTGTGGAAGTGGATTCTCCTATCCTAACTTCGTGTCCCATCAGTGAGTCATTTGGCTGTCCATAGGGCGACATATGGGTTTATGCCTAATTTTGTAAGTTTACCTGCAATGTCTAAGTGAAGTATTGTGTCAGATGTCTTGGCCAGGTGAAATTAAGCAGTGTGCACTGTTTTGCCCTCATCCATAACTTTAAAGGCCTTCTCAAAGAAGTCCACCAGATTAAGTAGGCATGACCTGCCTTTGACAAACTCAAACTAGGTAGAATCTAGTGTCTACATTTCCTATATCATTGTTTATCAGAACCATGATAATTCTTTCCATGGCCTTGCATGTGAAATTAGTCAGATGCATGAGTCTGTAGTTTCCCGGGTCTATGGAAGCTCCCCCCCCCATTTGTATAGATGGATAAATGTTGCAGTCTTCCATTCATTAGGCACAAAACCTGTCTGAAGGCTATGGTTAAACGGAGATTCCACTGGGCCTGACAACTTATGTTTCATGCTATTTAGGATAATAAGAATAATAATAATACTGTGTATGATAATCATAGCAGGTGTGCTTAATTTATTATTTTTATAGTGACAAATGTTACTTTGAGGTGTTTAAACCTAGGGAATTTTCACCATAGAGGGAGTGTTTAATGAGTCATAACTACTGTCCATTGATTCTGTAGAGGGATAAGACCTCTATACCACCCCACCCCCCACATCCAAACACATCTCTAAATATACTAAACCTAAGGTTGTGCAAACTTGAAGGCAAGGGAATACTTGATTATTCAAAGAAAAATGAGTAATTTGTATATCTTTAAACCAGAAGCTGTGCCTTCAGGACGTCCCCATTTGCTTATTTCCATTGGGGAAAGTACTATCGTTGAGGTGCATGGAAAAGAAAAGAAAAGAGTTTTTGTTAGGACCACCATATAACTCAAGAAAGCTATAAGTTAGCGGAATACTGACTTTTTCCTGAGATTATATAAAACTAGAAAAGAAAGCATAATATTTATTTAGCATGTTGAAGATGCCTTTATTTAGCATGGTTAGTTAACTTTTTAATTTTGACCACCTACTTCCAGATCATACATTAAAAAGAACACAGTTAAAAAAAAGCATTTGAAGTCTGCAGTCTTCTAATTAAGCAGGTGCTCTCATTGCTGATTTATTTATTAATATTGCAGCAACTTTATAAAGTATGTCTTGTGCTTATTTTTTTTTTACTTTTGTAGGCATTGCCAAAATTACCAGTTAATTTTTATTTTAAGAAATAAAAGTTAGACATTAAAATTGTTGGAAGCTCTTTTGGCAATTGTGCATTTTTTTCTCTTGACATAATTTGCCTGTGTGTCTTACAAATTGGTATAAACCTATACACAAGGTATGCCGTCATGCTCTAGGCTGTCATGCAAGTTTAGAAAGACATACTGCATGTTTTGGCGGCACTATTAGGGAGAAAAGCAGCATCTGGATCTGTAGACAGTCTTTAGAGGGATACAGTACTGTGAACGTTTGCAGTAAGCAATATTTTTTCTACTTTCTTAAGATTTGCACCCCTCCACTGGAATTCACATTAGAAAAATCTAGCAAAAGGAAGATGTGTCCTTGCATGTGTCTCAAAATTGTTTAAAGTAATAACAAGATAGTCCATGATAGCAAAAGCAACCTGTCCCTGTACATGCCTGTCACTGTTACTCTACTGGTATGGGCGGTCTAATATATATGCTGACCTATGTTGGTGAGTACAACAGTCATATTCTTACGTTACGTATGTTCTCCTTCACACAATACTACAGCAGGTTAGTATCATTGGTGGATACCCAACTGGCAGCAGCAGTGATCACTGCCTTATTCTATGCATACCTGAGGCATGAGCATTTTAGGACATATACAGACAATGCTTGATGGAGAGAGGGTGGTGCAGACTACTTTTTTTCATGACCAGGTGTGAGAGACTGTCATATATGACAAAAATGTTGTGGGGGGGACATTGTCGCACATTACAGAAATGTTGCAAGCATGTTACTGACATGCTATGACATGCCAAGGCAAAGGCACATTCCATAGTAAGTGAGAGGTCAGTTATGGGGGCAGTACTAGCAGATAGCATTGTTGCCTCACAGCAAGAGGTTCTCCTGTTCGATTCTCGGTTGGAGTGTCTTCTGTGTGGAGTCTGCATGTCCTCTCCGCAGTCGAGTGGCCTCCAAAAGACATGCGTGAATGGGTGTGCCTTTGCTGAAGGTTGGGTGTCGGGCTGGCAACTCAGCTCCATAAAAAAAAAAAAAATCTATTGCCAATCATTAGCGGACCGGAGTTCCGCTGTGGTGACCCCCTAACCGGGAAAAGCCGAAAAGACAAACAACAACTAGCAGAAAGGCTGACAGAAATAGAGGGGTTTTATTGTCCCTGCGGGAGGACATTGGTGCTATGACTATCTGTTGAGAAGTGGAAGCTGACATCAGAATGGACACACACCCATATTTCTTTGTGGATGGTACATCAGTCTGAGTACCTTTTACACCAGATTTCTGTACAGTTGGACTGCATATGGATACAGTAAGCTGACAATAGCAAATGCCGGTTATGTATTGTTTTAGGTACATAAAGTATCTGTCCATGTCTGGATGGTGGTTGAGTTAAGTTTGGATTGTAATGTACTCATTGCTAGGGAATTTTAATGTGCGTGCCTAATGGGAATGTGTGTGGCACTTCATTGTGTCTTTTTTGTTGTGTATTCACAGGGAAGAACAATACTACAATAACAAATGTAGAGGCTGTGACACAGCAATAGGTGGATGCTGGCACCAGTGCCAGGGATGAAGATGGAAATGAGACAAAGATACTTGAGTAGATCTTTGATGACATAGTGGCATTTTCTGTCACTGTCTCTCCTACATGTGGATCTACCCATAGTAGGCCAAATGTTTGGCCTAACTCACATATGAATATGATGTTGCACAAGGGGAGTGCTTGATATCCGCCATGGAGAGGGATAGTCTATTGCTCCTACCACTAGAAATCTTCCATTTCAAACTGAGGTAGCATATTTACACACTGCCTGTGAAATAAGTATACCCACTATTTCTCAGCCTTGCAGGGACACTCAGTGACATCACATATCACAGGTTGCCTCTGATATGCAGGCAGCATTCAGGATCAATCATCTGATGTGCTACAGTATCATTAAGGCACAGTCTGCTGCAACATAGTCCTGCATGTACCACATTGCTATATTATTTGGCATCAGTGAGGTCACAAATGTTAGGAACCCAGTAATGAGTAGTCTGTTGCAGTCTGTGATGGTAGAGAATGCTTCCAGTGTCATAGTTACTATGCTTATTGGCAGTATTGTTTGATGTTTAGGAAGGCGTGTACTGGTGGTAGTGGTGGTTGGGGGGGTGGGGGGTGATGTGTGTAAGAGATCATCTGCAGGGTATAAAATTCTCAACTGCATCTGGACATGTATAACACCCCATTACCTCCCCATATGAAGGATGTTGACTCATGGCCTCCAGAGGTAGGACACCTTTTGTGTATACCTCCTTATAGTCACAGTCGCACAGTTATACACCATCCCTGTGAGAGGTACAAGTCCTAATGCAACAAGCTGAAATGGTGACTGCAGATCATAATCTCGTAGTGGCAGCTCAGTCTAAACACATCACAAGAAGAATTTTATATGCCTTTGAATACTCTTCACCTTGGGACACCTGCCTCCCCATAAGTGCACTGTCACACAGTGTGTTCCTCACCACAATGCAGGGGAACACTGCTTATGACACAGAATGCCCTCCACCTTAGGACTACCCCCATCCCACACTCCTGTGATATGCCCTCCCATCCAGTGTGTGTAGAAAGACTTGTATCACTGTGTCTCTAGCCACCTGTGCAGTGGATAATGAATGTGATTTACTGCATCCTTCCTCTGTGTGGTAACTGTGGATATGTCTGATACACAGAGTGCCTTAATCATGCACCGCCCATATTAGACTGATTTGTACTCTGCATGCATGTTTAATCTTCACTATGCTAGATGAGCTGCAGCATATCTCACCTGTTGCTGTGTGGGAGGTCAGGTCTGTGGCTGCCAGGTGTTGCTTTTACATAACACCCTCAACATATAATGGTGTTGATGTGCCACACTGCTGGCTGTGCATGTACATGATCTGATTGTACCAACTACTATATTATGGAGCATGTAATACGCTATCAATATCCTGCAAGATGTAGCAAGATCATACTGGAGTGCCTCTAGTGGTGTTGATTCAAAAAAAATGGGCTTTGAGTAGGCTACACTTATGCAGCACTTATGCTGTGTTATGTTGTGGGTTTCTGTAAGCATGATTTTGTACTGGAGTTCATCCATACTCTGTGTGTTCCATGCAGGTATCAAAAACTAGGACTCTAGGGGGTATGCAGCATCACCTACAACAGAGAATGAATATATTTGAGGTTTCTTATGCTCAGCTGAGTTATAAAAGAATGATTTATGCTAGTCTGAAAAAGCATAACTTGAAAACCATAAAGAAACACAAGCAAATCTATTTTTTGCACCTACAAGCTGCCCTGTACCCCTCCATTTTTTTTGGTGGGGGGTTGGCCACCC